>NC_137833.1:15943934-16118934 GCF_963921795.1 Nannobrachium achirus
ATGAATGTTAACTATTGAAAAATAGCAGATATACAAGCTCACAGCGCGGCACCGAGTGCCGCGCTGCAAGCTTGTATATCTGCTATTTTTGAAAAACCGTGAAAATGTGTGCAAGAAACCTATGTCAAGGACCCCCAAGATGATATATATTTGGCCATGGACCCCGATCTCAAAATATTTAGTTCCAGGGACCCCCAGAAGCAAAATTTGAGTTAGAAATGTTCGCTTAAAAAATACATTCAAAGATTTTCACACATTTTCACAACTTTTCAAAAATAGCAGATCTACAAGCTCGCAGCACGGCACTCGTGCCGCGCTGTGAGCTTGTATATCTGCTATTTTTCAATAGATAAAGTTATTAGGGCCCCTCCACCTTGGGCCCCAGTAAGTCCCACTTTCCTACCCCTTGTGACGCCCCTGCACACACACACACATACACACACACACAGAGTGATGCGTGCTGTATTTATGTTAGTGTTTAATGACGTTGTTGGTGTTGTCAGATGTTGATCAGATTGTTTTGCATAGAGCACACAGAGCTAATTCCATCCTCATGCAAATTGACTGCAGCGTGTTGTGTCTGTCCACTTCCATTTTCACTGCGACCATGAAGAACCCGCACGCACATTCACATGAGGACCATGTGCTCCCATTCTCACACACACACACATGCGCGCATGTAAGTACGTAGACGTACGCACACGCACGCACGCACGCACACACACACACAACACACAGTCAGTAAGGCTGTCGGCTAGAAACACAGCACCCCATGAGTAAATACTAGTCGTTCACTCTACTTAGGTCTTACTTACCTATGTGCACCTAACACCACACACACGCACGCACGCATGGACGCACACACGCACGCACGCACACACCTAGACCGGAGAACCTGGTCAAACCCAGTACCTTATCTGCTCTCTCTTCTTCTATATTTCTCTCTCTTTCTCTCTCTCGTTCTACTGTATCCATGCATTCTGTCTGTCTGTCTGTCTGTCTGTCTGTCTGTCTGTCTGTCTGTCTGTCTGTCTGTCTCTCCATTCCTTGTCGCCTGTAATGATGGCGTAGATAACTGAGGCAAGCCTTGCACGGCCTGAGGAAAACCACGCAATGCAAACACACACACACACACACACACACACACACACACACACACACACACACACACACACACACACACACACACACACACACACACACACACACACACACACATAAATACGTATACACTCAACGGAAAACAACATAAATAGCCAGGCAAAAGCCATGTGTCCCGAAAAAGCCACACACACACACACACACACACACACACACACACACACACACACACACACACACACACACACACACACACACACACACACACACACACTCACACACTCGCGCGCACCTACGCACGCACACATGACAAATAAAAGGGAGTGGGGTCATGGGTTACAGCAAGCCATCCACCCAGAAAACCATGGTTGCTGTGCTGAGTAAACATCAGACTGGTGGTGAAGTGACATTGGGATCAAACACTGCTCTCTCTCTCTCTCTCTCTCTCTCTCTCTCTCTCTCTCTCTCTCTCTCTCTCTCTCTCTCTCTCTCTCTCTCTCTCTCTCTCTCTCTCTCTGAGTACCCTACATAATGCGAATACATTTGTTTGTTCTCGCTAGTCGCGCTATACGAGTTGGAATAAAACATGAACACACTAAACGATTGTTGTACCAAAAGAAATGAAACGATTATACCATCCTCAGCACTGGTGGTTTCAGCTTGTAGTTCCGACTGCCTAAAGACTACAACAAACTACAACATGACGTAACAATATTTCCGCTCATCAGAAACCCGAAAATGACCTTAATCCCAGGCTACAGGGTCACTAGTGCAGAGGTTGCGAGGCGCTGTGAGGATGTAGATCAGCTATTTTTACAATTTCTGCCTCTAATATTTGACAATTTAGACAAAGTATATTTTTTAGAGTTATTAAAAGGTCCTTAAATAGTTACTTTAGAAATGTGCAGAGGCCCTCTATACACTTAAACTTTATGTTGGTTTGTTTACTGTTGAGTGAGAAAACAATGTTGCACATTACGTAAGTTAATCATCTGGGGACCGCCCAAAATAATCTGGGGACCCCCCTGGGGGTCCCGACCCACAGGTTGAGAACCACAAGCCTGGTATAGGCTATTAGGATTGGTTTCTAAAACAGCAGGCGTAGGTTATTTGTCAGTGGCATCAACTATATTGAATTTAGATTCAGACATAATCGGTGAGCGGAGATCTGTGATTGTCTAGCAACGCAAGACTAACTAGAAGCAGTGCTCTTCCGAGCACAGGTCTCCACCAGGCCGTGCGTCCTGGTGGTGCTACTGTATAATAGGCCAATGTAAAAAGGGTGGCATATGTTCTTCACCTTAGATCTTTCATGGCAATCGGACGCTGCATGCATGATTTCAAGCATTGTGTTCCAAAAATGTGTTTTGCTAAAGTCTACCTGCTGGTGGCGCTATAACAGGACAATGTTAAAAAGGTAGCATTTGTTCCTTGACCTAGTGGGAATATGTGTGGCAAATGTCACGGTAATCGCAGGCTGCGTTGATGATTTGAGGCATTTTGTTCAAAAACGGAGCAATCCTGCAAACTTTGGAAGCTAATATTAGCCAATCAGGATGGAATGTGAAATATCAGACAGATCGGACTTGATCACATGACTATAGAGATACTGTGTACCGATTTGCATGATTTTTGGATAAAATCTCAAGGAGTAATATCCAAAAATGTGTTTTACATAAGTCGGCCCAAAGGTGGCGCTATAAAAGGCTGATGTGAAAAATGCAGGGCAAAGGTTTATCCTTAGCCTCTAGGGAGTGCGCTTACAAAGTTTGAAACTGATCGGTGGAGTTATAGGTAAAACCACAAATCGGGCTGTTATAGCGCCACCATGAGGCTGATTAAAAAATAATTAAGTGGCATTTCTTCCTCGGCCTAGTGGGAACGTGTGTGCGCGATTTCATGATAATTGCACTTTGCGTTTGTGATTTGAGGCATTTTGTTCAAAACGGCTCAATCCCACAAACTTTGGAAGCCAATCTTAGCCAATCAGGATGGAATATGCAAAATCGGACCGATCCGTGTCGATCACATGACTGTCGAGATATTGCCTACCGATTTGTAGGATTTTTGGACAAAATCTGTAAGAGTAGTGCCCAGAAATGTGTTTAGCAAACATCGACCACTAGTTGGCGCTAGAAAAGGCCCATTTGAAAAATTTAGGGCAGAGGTTCTAGATTGGCATCCAGGGAATGTGTGTGCTCACTTTGGCAGCGACCGGGCCAACGGCGACTGAGATTTGGCGCTCACAAACTGCGAGGACGCACGGACGCACGGACGGACGCACGGACGGACGCACGGACGGACGGACGCACGGACGGACACACGGACGGAGGGGAAAACATACTCTCCCTCAGCCTTCGGCTGGTGGAGACAACGAGAGAGAGAGACAGACAGAGAGAGAGAGAGAGAGAGAGAGAGAGAGAGAGAGAGAGAGAGAGAGAGAGAGAGAGAGAGAGAGAGCATATAAAGCAGAAGAAGGGATGAGTTGAATGGGGCCTGTGTTGTTTCCCGACTGCAGAGAGCTGAATACACAATGACATGATGACCAGCGCAGCTGAAAGACAATGAACCCACACAAGACAGCATGTGAAAGACACAAGGCCAGAAGAGCCACATTTTACAACCACTGGCAAGCATCTGATGGTAACATGGGATGCATCTGGAACGGGATCATAAGAAGCTTGTCACTAGATCACTACAGGCCCTCTGTGCTGCTGAGATACCGATGGTTGCTGGCAATACAGGAAGTGAAGCGTGTAATTGTGCAGTTGGCAGTGGTGTAAAGTAACTAAGTACACTTGCTTAAGTACAATTTTGAGGTATTTGTACGTTCTTTCGTAAATTAAAGCCCTGCTTCATCATACAACAGTGTGAATGTGTCAGGGGAACCACACTAACAGAATCCCTTTTATGCCCATATATGGAGTTCCCTGATGTCAGCAATAGTAAGCCCATATCTAACAGGACTTCATATGGGAATACCCATACTGTATATGGAGGCCACATCGGCCACATACCACACAAACAGAATCCATATATGGCCAAGACAGATGGCCAAGACAGCCCATATCTGTGTGGCTGGTTCTACAGACAGGGATCTCCATGTATGGGCATAAAAGGGATGTATGTATGATGTCAGATGTCATAGACGTCATAGGACTTTCACATACTGAACAGTGGATCTCCATATATGGGTACCAGGGGTCTCCATATATGGGTAACTGGTCCAATATACATCACTGGCCAGGTAGCCAAGACATGGCGCGACCTCGCCCTTGTCGCCCTGAGGCGTCTTACTAGTAGTAAACTGCAACCTACGGTCAATTTGTTGGTCCTTGGCACGAAAAGATTTATAAAAAGCTATTTTCAAATAGCCACGGTATAAAACAAGGCTAAAGTAATTTATGTATGTTTTAGAATATTATAGTTTATATCTGCAAAGTAACTAGTTTTCAAATAAATGTAGTGGAGTAAAAGTACAATATTTCAATCCGAGATGTAGTGGAGTAAGTAAAAGCATTGTAAATTGGAAAATTCTCAAGTACAGTTCAAATACCTCAAAACTGTAGTACATTAATTAAGTAAAAAATTATACTTTACACCGCTGGTGGCTGATAGTTGTGTCTGGGACAAGGTCAGATATGACTTTAACCCCCAGGCTGCTGGGGGGAGGGGGAGGCTGGGGTTCAAAAGGCCATGGAGGACATGAATGGACGGGACGGGACGGGGGGCTCAGGAGGAGTCAGCCCTGAGGGGTCATAACTGCTGTGGTTGTAATCTTTAAACCTGTTGCACCTACATCAATACAGACGTGTATTGACCTACACCACACACGCACAACCAGGCATACACACAGACACATATTTACCTAGACAGTAGACACACACAGACATGTAGATATGCTCACGCACAAGGATATGCAGGCAGACACACACACACACACACACACACACACATACACTTTTGTATTACTAAGATCAACAATTTTAGATCAACAGCGATTTTATGCATTTTTGCCCACTTTACAGTAAGCCTAAAGCTGATCTATACACGCCCACAACACATTGACCTGCAACACATTGTGAGTTTGTAGATCAGCATTGTTTTCCACCAGTGCAGCAACTACTGTAAGTGTAAATCAGGCATTTATCTCTAATCCCTAACCTCTAATGTCAAATCCTAACTCTAAACCAGGGTTCTTCAGCGTTTTCAGGCCAAGGACCCCTTAGTTGAGATAGAGATGAAGTAGGGACCCCCACTACATATCGTATAAAATTGTGTTGCAGATGTTCATCGATTTCTTATACAGCTTAGACTTGTTTGACAGCACATTATCATCTGTGTAGGTTGGATTAATGTGTATTTCCATACATTTAACCACTTGAACTGTCAATGCCTACTATTCTGCTCTTCTTTTCCCTGAGTCTACACCAATCCTCTGTGCCAAAAAAAAGGCGGATCTACAAGCTCACAACGGCTCGCAGCGTCCTATTTTTTGGCTAATGTTCCACTAAAAAATAAATATAGGGATGATCAAATGATTAATGTAAAAAACATGATCCTATCACACAAGAACCCTGCTCTAAACTAAAACACACACACACAC
Source organism: Nannobrachium achirus (assembly GCF_963921795.1). Taxonomy (NCBI): domain Eukaryota; kingdom Metazoa; phylum Chordata; class Actinopteri; order Myctophiformes; family Myctophidae; genus Nannobrachium; species Nannobrachium achirus. Next base: position 15,949,642 of record NC_137833.1, read on the forward strand.
ACACACACACACACACACACACACACACACACACACACACACACACACACACACACACACACACACACACACACACACGCACACACACACACACACACACACACACACACACACACACACACATCCCAGAGACAGTCTAGAGGCGATGGGAGGGAGTTTGTCGCGACTGGCAGATGTTCTAGCATGCTTCCAGCTGGTGTCTGCATGGACCTGCAGGTGAGTGACGAGGTGTCAATAATGACGATAATCACACACACACACACACACACACACACACACACACACACACACACACACACACACACACACACACACACACACACACACACACACACACACACACACACACAAACAAACACGGAGGACGGTTCATGTTGATGTTCTGTTATGTAAGCCTGCAGATGTACAGTTTATGGTGTGTGTGTGTGTGTGTGTGTGTGTGTGTGTGTGTGTGTGTGTGTGTGTGTGTGTGTGTGTGTGTGTGTGTGTGTGTGTGTGTGTAGAGGGGGAGGGGTGTGTGTGTTTACCATTTGGAGGTATGTACAGTATTTGGTGATGTGAAAAGCAGTCTCAGTGGTCAGCGGAGCTGCACAAGCACACTGTGTTTTATTGGACGGCTCTGAGATTCCACGGTGGAAAATACACACTGTTGATTTAACTCTCAGAGTGTCAAAACTGACCCCCGCATTTGTCTATGTATGTACAGTACTGTATATGTGTTTATCTGTGTATCCATTTTGTTTAGTGTCAGACATTTCTAACAGAATATTGTAAGCAATGTTTTGCTATCTTGATTGTAATCCCATTACATGTAACAGATTACTTACCCTGTCTGAGTAGAGAGCTCATGATATGTTTAGTTTATGTTTTAGATTACTTAGTTAAAACGGTTAAGGATACCAAAAGGAGAGAAGAAAAGGACATTTCGCCATCTCTTTTGTACATTTGTATTTGTTGATGACTTGTATTATTGTGTTAATTCTGTGTTGTCCCCACAACTTTCTTGAGTTATGCTTTTAGCTTTAATGTCTTACTGTAACACGTGCGGTTTAATAAAGTATTCAATCAATCACTCAATGCTAAGAAAATAATAAACAGTACAACTGTACACGCGTATGCGTGTGTGTGTGTGTGTGTATGTGGGTGCGTGTGTGTGTGTGTGTGTTTGTATGTTTTGGAGGATTTATGAGTGCACGCATACCTGTGTGTGCATCCATGCATGTGTGGTCTGTGGTCTCATTACAACACGGTCAACTGTGGACTGTTAATTTCAGTTTCACACTAAACGCAGGCTAAATTACACTCAACCATCACATTTTACTCCTACATTAACACCACCACCTGTAAATCATTTCTTATGATATCTCTCTCTTTCTCACACACGTGGTGTAAAGTAACTTAGTACATTTACTCGGGTACTTTACTTCCAATTTTCAATACTTTTACCTCTATTTCACTACATCTCAGAGGCAAATATTGTACTTTTACTCCACAAAATGTACTTGAAAACTTTAGTTTACAAGTTACTAAACACTTCAGCCTCATATTTCGGCCATTTGAAAATAGCCGATCCACAAGCTCACAATGCGCGATATTTTCAAAAGGTTTTAGTACTTTCTGCATAATGAGCACTTTTACTTTTGGTAGCCTACTTTAAGTACATTTTGATGCCAATACCTTTGTACTTATACTCAAGTACATTTTTAATACTGGATATTTACTTGTAAAAGAGTATTTCTATATTGCGGTATTGATATTTGATAACATTTGAGTACTTTTTCCACAACTATCCACAAATAAGCAGTAAAAGTACAATATTTGGATCTGAAATGTAGTGTTGTAGAAGTAAAAGTATTGGAAATTGGGAATATGTAAATAAGTTTGGTCCTCACAAGTATACAGTTGTAACACACACACACACACACACACACACACACACACACACACACACACACACACACACACACACACACACACACACACACACACACACACACACACACACACACAGCTATCTGTGCAGTGTGCATGGAAAACTAGGTCAGTGTTGCAACAGACACTCCACTCCGTCTGGAGGGTGCGCAGTAAAACCCTTGTGTCATTTTCACACCAGGGGTGTACAAATGTCACCAAATGGACGTGTTCTGTGTTGGGAATGAAAGGAGCGCTGAGGATTTGAAGGGGTGTACGATGTACATCAGTGGTCTTCAACGTTTTCAGGCCAAGGACCCGCTTAGTCAAGAGAGAGATGAAGCAGGGACGAGGCATTTGTGAGCTTGTAGATCTGCCATTTTCGGAATATGGAATATGGATATAATCATAAAAAAGGAGAAAAAACGTTCTATCACTCAAAGATTTGGAGGACCCCCTGTGGTAACTCTGAGGACCCCCTAGGGGTCCCGGACCCCCTGTTGAAGACCCATGACATACATACAACAGGGCAGGAAACTGGCTCAACTTGTCACCTGGTTACCATCGCCCCTGGTTACTGCTGTCGGCACGGCAACAAGGCCTGTTCTACCTGCATCACAAAGATGATCCATCTAAAGGCCAGAGAGAGAGAGAGAGAGAGAGAGAGAGAATTATATAAAAACTCCATATTTCAAGTTTTTATGATTCTTTCGTATAAGTTAATTCCCTTATAACTGCGTGTTATCGTCTCTGTCGGGTGGAAACCTCGTATGTTCGAAACTGTTACTTTTCAGGATTCAAATTCAAAAATAGCAAAAGTAGCAGATCTACAAGTTGCGATTTCTGGGCAGAAACCTTATGTATATCCATATTTCATGTTTTCTTTTGCAAATCAATTCCCTTTACCTCTTTAGTATCGTGAAAATATCACCATCCAAATATGAAAGGACCCACCCTAAAGTCTTTGCATTGGTTCTGCCAAAAAAGAAAAAGATCTAAATGTTTTCCACCCAGTTTCAGCCCGCTCGTTTGATTTGGATCTCACCAGATATATCAAGTCGGCAGGGGTTTCTGATCACCTGGCTACTGGCTACATGATACTGGTGTTTGAGTGCTAAGCAAAGCTGCAATAATGTGGCATTGACCTCCGACCATAAGATATGACTGTGTACTGTACTGTGTGTGTACTGTATGCACTGCTGAAACGTGTGTGACATCATGATTACAGCACTGCACTGTACTTGAAGCCACCCATACTCCAGTTTAAGTGGATAGGACGCCTTCAAGCCTCCCATTTTCACTTTGGATGGTTTGTACTGTAGGGTTTCCACCATTTACTATACCTGTAACATTGACACCCATTTATGCAGAGTGTTAAGTATTTTTTTCTTCTTTCTTTTTTAACAATATCTTTATCTTTATCGTGCCTGGTGGGAATGACGCTTTATTGATGCTCCATCGCACCAGGGCGTCACCCCGCCATGCATTGTGACCTGTAGGTGGGATATTTTTGGACAAGTAAAAGGGACAAAGTAAGAGCTGTGAGGTTGAGAAGGTTTGGACATGTGCAGAGGAGGGACGTTCATTGGGAGAAGCATGCTGAAGATGGAGCTGCCATGCAAGAAAGAGGAGAGGACGAAGGCCAAAGGTTTATTGATGCCGGAGTGACCGGAGTGACCGGAGTGACCAAAGTGACCAAAGTGACCAAGGAAGATGCAGAAAACAGAAGTACACAGAAACAGATCATCCGCCGTGTGTCGATCCCTGATGGGAATTAGCCTAAAGAAGAAGTATAGTAGAAAGAAGAAGAAGAAGGAGAAGAAGACAATGAGCAGACTCCGGCCCTCCAGCTCTAGTCTGGTGTCCCTAATCAAGCACTGAAGGCTCTACGGCTCCACTGCTCACACACCATCACATGACAGCCCCAACAGCACACAGTGGTGTTATTCAAAAATCTTGAAAATAGCAGATCTACAAGCTCACAACGCGTCCTGAGCTTTTTTTTAATTGCTTTTTAAACTTTTCACCTATGGATAAAATAGTATTGATTATTAATCGATAATTTTATTAAGTTGTTTAGTGGATTGACCGGGTTTATCTCCCCCCCTCATTTCTCACCCCTGACAAAGCGTTCACACATGTTTCCAGCCTCTTGGCTCCGTCCGCTGACAAGCTGTCCTCCTCTGGAAGTTCACTCTCTCCCACCCCCCCCACCCCACCCCACACTTCTTTTTACAAGAGAGTCACCACTCGACAGTAAATTTCAACCGCAGCGTTGGAAACTACTCCGATGAATACGACGTGACGCGGCCAAGGTATTTGACAGGAATTAATGCCGGGGGGGCCCAGAGAAGCAGCAGCTAAAAAACACGGAGCGAGCGGTAATGAATTACCACATACACTTCTACAGAAATGAAGAAAAACTGTATTTTTTTTTCTTCTTCTTCTTTCATAAACAGTTTATTCAAAGCTATACTCTCATAAATGGTGAAGAGAGGCCCCGGCCAGCGAAGCCAGGAAGCTGCGTTAAACGTGCCTATATGTCCAAACACACTGCGACAGGTTCTGAGCTTATCGATGGACAGGATCTCAAAGCCTAATAATTTCCTCTGGGAAGCTGGAGCCCCTCGGTGGGTGGGGCGGGAGGGAGGGAGAGTGAGGGTCGAGTCCCCGGAATGCGCGTGTGTGCCTGTGTGTGTGTGTGTGTGTGTGTATGTGTGTGTGTGTGTGTGTGTGTGTGTGTGTGTGTGTGTGTGTGTTAGGGCATTCACCAAATATTCGAATATTCGAATATCAAAGTCACTATTCGACGTTGTTCACCGAAATCAAATATTCGCTTATTATTATTATTTTTTTATTGCTTTGTCTTTAAAAATACTGTACATTTCTTCAGGGTTTATACAGCTTGGCTAGATAGGAAGTCATAAGAACCCTGACAAGCACTTGGAATTGTAGGTATTACATTTAATGTGACTAGGTTCCACAGATAAATATTGTGAAAATAGCAAATCTACATGCTCACAACGCCTCGCAACGCGAGGCGTTGTGAGCATGTAGATCGGCTATTTTCACAATGTTCGCCTCTTGCTTACTTAATATTTCCAGCCAGTGATGCTGGGGGCCAAGCAGGGAGGCCTTGGCTACCATTTTTATAGACTGGGATCAACTTGTTTTGCAGTTTACTGATCCGCGTTCTAGAGCGGATACAACTTTGTGTCATCAGGCAGGTGGAAACCATTGTTTTTTTTGTATAACAATTGTGTAGTACAGTACAGTATATCCATTTTTTATTCAAACTGACTAGCGAGACTGAACTACTTGAATCTGCATTATATGGGGGAACAAAAACGGCACGCCGATCAACCAGAAAGCACTTAGAACCGGATGACACTGGTCTGTCTGGAATATTTGCATTTGATGTATTGATGTATTACCTTGCTTATTGTAAATGGCTCTGGATTAAGAGTGTCTGCTAAATGCCTAAATTGTAAATTGAATAAACCAGGCCTTCCTTCGTGTGGAAAGGCTGGTTACACGAGGTTAGCATTTTTATAGTCTTTGGTATGACTCGGCCAGAGATTGAACCCCCGACCTCTCGACCCCCCCAATCTTCAGGGTGGACACTCAACCACAAGGTCACTGGGCTGGTATATCACTTAAAAGTCCAATTTATACCCTGCACACAACATTTTAAGGGGAACAACTTGTCACATCACGATGCGCTGTTAGCTTGAAAATGTTGGCTTCCAAGCGGAAAGAGAGCAGAGAGTCACACACACAACAGTTGTCATTGTCCTGCTGTGGCTTATCTGGCTGATGAGTCTCTTGTGACTTGTAGCTGAGTCAGGAACCTTCACTTCAGTTAAACGGGTTAAAGATCTTGCAAAAGAGTCTGTCTTGGCAATTAGCCTTGCATAAGGTCGTGCCTCTTTGTAAATAGGTAATATATTGTATAATGGGACTCAGCAAAGGGAAGGAGAGACAGAAAGAGCCTCTGATTTAGGTCAAGGAGCCTGAATGGTGCAGCTTGTATGACTCATGTTCTGTCATCGACTTGGTTGTTCCGTCTCGATGCAACAATGGCACACAAGGCATTCTGCTGTCAAAACCAAACTCCCCCAACAAGAGGCTCTGGATTCTGTGAGAAGTCAACTGGTCAGGTGTCCTGTGAGAAATGCAGTGAGTCTGCCTGTGAATCCCTGCAAAAAGAACAAGATAATAATGAACTGGTATGGAAACTAAAAAAGCAAAGGTTGTGTCAGTCTGTCCGTACACAATTTGAAGAGAGCTTTTGTCGATCGCTTGTACTGTACTTTACATTACAACTGCAGCAAAATGTTATACAGGCATTGCTTTTTAATCAACAACCAATCAGGGTGGATCAATTAAGAACAGTAGTGAATAGGGCTGGGCAATTAACCAAAACAATTTAAAAACTGATATTTAGAACCAATAACTGACTTAATTTTGTTGGTTCATCAAATGATCGAGCAACATGCAAGGTTGTCCAAAATTATATTATATTTTCAGGCTTCAAATATTATTTTCTAATAGCAAATCTACAAGTTCAAAACCCGCCACTATGCGACATGTTTATAGCTTGTAGATCAACAATTGTCTCTACTTTTGTGTGACACTGTAAAAAGAGGTAAAAAAAAACACAAAAAGTTTCAATATGAAGATGGTTTCTGCCCAACAGTGACAATGTGTAATGATGACCTAATATCGTCCAAAACTTTCAGTTTTCAGATGTTCAGATTCAAATTCAGCTCAAAATGCTTGTCGTACTGCTTCTTTTTTTAATGCTTTTGTGAGACAAAAAAAGAAACAAAGAAAACAACAAAAAAACACAAACAATTTAAATATGGTGATAAGAGGTTTCTGCACGACTTCAACGATATCTTTAAGGAATAAAAAACTACATTCAGGCCTAGTTAGCCTCGTTACAGTGATATCAGACGGCTGTTGTCGGGCGCGTGGTTGAAAGCAGACCATGTTGGTTCTAAAGAACCAGTGCTAAATGGCTCATTCCCAATGAACACAACTGGTGAATGGCTGTATAGACGGATATGTTTTAGATCAATCCGTCATACAAACACAAGCTGTTTGTAAAACGAAATCTATCTTTGTTGACAGTGTGTGTGTGTGTGTGTGTGTGTGTGTGTGTGTGTGTGTGTGTGTGTGTGTGTGTGTGTGTATGTGTGTGTGTTCAAAGAATCAGGTGCAAAATACACACTTGTACCACTACCCACATATGCCCAAACGCGTGCGAGCCCACACACACACACACGCACGCACGCACGCACGCACGCACGCACGCACGCACGCACGCACGCACGCACGCACGCACGCACACACACACACACACACACACACACACACACACACACACACACACACACACACACACACACACACACACACGGACACGGACACGGATATTCGGCAGATGGGCGCATGAGATGTGTTTTCTTGGTCCCCAGTATAGGGCTCTCAAAGTGTACGAGTGTGCAGCTAGGGCGTTTGTGTGACCGTGTGTGTGTGTGTGTGTGTAGTGTGTGTGTGTGTGTGTGTGTGTGTGTGTGTGTGTGTGTGTGTGTGTGTGTGTGTAGTGTGTGTGTGTGTGTGTGTGTGTGTGTGTGTGTGTGTGTGTGTGTGTGTGTGTGTCCTGCAGATACCTTCTTGCTGTACTGTATGAATGAGTGTGCAGAGAGTGCAGAATAAAGGTGGTCTGTGTCACGGCCCTGCTCCACTGACCCTTAAAGGGAGCATTGATGGAACGGCCCTACTGGCTGCACGCCCAGGGGCGTCACAAGCAAGGGGGAGGGAAGTGGGACTGAGGGCCCAAGAAGGTGGAGGGGTGCCACGCTGCGAGCTTGTAGATCTGCTATTTTTGAAAAGTCGTTGAAAACTCTTTGAATATATGTATTTGTAAGGGGGACCCTGGAACTAAATATTTTGAGATGGGGGTCCATGGCCAAATACATATCATTTTGGGGGTCCTTCACTTGAAAAAGTTTGAGCACCACTGACATAGAAATATAGGTTTTTCAAAAAACCTTAGAAAGATTTGAAATATTCAACGACACAAATTTTCACAATTTTTCAACAAATAGCAGATCTACAAGCTCGCAGCGAGGCACTTGGTGCCGCGCTGTGAGCTTGTATATCTGCTATCAATAGTTAAAGCACAAATCAATTATGCGGGGGGGGGGGGGGGGGGGGGGGGCCCACAGTGAATACTTGTACCCAGGACCAGGGCCCAGAATTTGGTGTGACACCCCTGTGCACGCCTGGAGCAGCCTGTATTGCTGCAGAGGAACTCAGTATACATGTACTCAAAGTGCTGCACTTGAGTCAGTGCTTCTCAAACTGGTTTGTGTGCAAGGACCCCCAAATTGATATGTACCGGTATTTGACCCATGGACACCCCCCCCCCCCCCCACCCCCACATGGCTTGCAGCACTGTGGATCTTCTATTTCTCCATATAGCCAACGTATACATAAGGTAAAATGGTAAATTGGTAATTTTCAACGCCTCGCAACGTGAGGTGTTGTTGTGAGCATGTAGATCTGCTATTTTCACATACTCTGGTATGTGCTGTGCTATTTTCACAATAGAACCATGTTATTATACAACATGTAATGCCTCAACTCTTAGTGCTCGTCAGGGTGGGGGGGTCCCCAGTTAAAATATGATTATTTTGGGGTTGCGGCCTGAAAAGGTTCAGGACCACTGATCTAAGCCACCTGAACAGCCATCTGCTGGGAGATGCAGTAAAAGTAATTTCCCCTTCCCTCCGGAGACTAGTTAACACTCCCTTTCCCTTAGGGGTGTATATTCGGACACCCTTACTGGTCCATTTGGTTACATTTGTACACTCTACTCTCTAACAGCGGTGGTAAAAGTATACTCATAGGTTGGGGCGCCCGCTGGCCTACTGGTCTATCACACAACGATTTGGAGGACCCCCTAGGGGTCCCGGATCCCCTGTTGAAGACCCCTTCTTTAAGTAGACTAGCCCTTACCCGTTCAAAGATATGAGCTCCAAAATGATTTGCAGTGTGTGGGTTATGGGATGTGCACTGTGCACACAGTATATGAGGGATGGAAAATAACTTTAACTGGTGCTTGCATGATGTAGGAGCATCAATGTAAGAAACCCGTTTCGTTTAATGGCTACAGAGATACTGTTCCCCCCCCCCCCCCCCCCCCAGCCCGCCCGCCCACCCACCCGCCTGCGCACACACACACACACACACACACACACACACACACACACACACACACACACACACACACACACACACACACACACACACACACACACACAGAGCTGGTTAAACATTTTGCCTCAAGCTAGATGCAGAATAGATGTGCCTCATGCTAGATGCAGAATAGATAGTAGATACACCATAAAAATGCTAATATACAGCATACGATTTGTGAAAGTGACAAACGGGCTTCACAGTTATGTCAGGTGTGTTCATATGCTTATGGTGATGCGATTTCAGATCAATTGCTCCAGCCACTGAGGAGAAACGCTGTGACAGACACTCAGACACTCACTCAGACACTCACTCAGACATTCGCAAACTTATAGTACTAGCCCTTACCCGTTCAAAGATATGAGCTCCAAAATGATGTGCAGTGTGTGGGTTATGGGATGTGCACTGTGCATACAGTATATGAGGGATGGAAAGTAACTTTAACTGGTGCTTGCATGATAATATGTAGGAGCATCAATGTAAGAAATGCCCGTTTCGTTTAATGGCTAACCCCCCCCCCCCCCCCCCCCCCCCCGCCCGCCCGCCCGCCTGCCCGCCTGCACACACACACACACACACTCCCCCCCCCCCCCCCCCCCGTGTGTGTGTGTGTGTGTGATTGTGCATGGCCTGAACAACAGCGCCCCTCCCTTAACATGTGTGGTCACAAAAGGTACTGTAGGCTAAATAGATATAGATACACCATAAAAATGCTATTATACAGCATACGATTTGTGAAAGTGACAAACGGGCTTCACAGTTATGTCAGGTGTGTTCATATGCTGATGGTGATGCAATTTCAGATCAATTGCTCCAGCCACCGAGGAGAAACGCTGTTTCATACAGACACTCACTCAGACAGACATTCGCAAAATTATAGTATAGATAGATGTACTTAGTTACTTTACACCACTGGTTGGGTAAAAGACCACTCAGGATTTTACTGTGCTGCCACGGGGAGAGGACACAGGGTTCAAACTTCTGCAATTACTGTTTTTTTTTTTTTTTTTTTTTTTTTTCAGGTGGGTCTGCGATCTGTAAACCTCCAGTCTGTGAACATGTCCACTGCAGCCAAGTCTCACATCCATGCGCTTGGAAGCAAGACTGCTGCTGTGTGAGTGTATACAGCAGGGGTCTTTCAGGCCAAGGACAGCGAGACGGAGCAGCGAGCCCCCCACAGATTCATATTTTTCATAGATTTCATAGATACTGTTTCTTCATAGATCATAGGTTAACTATCATCACTCTTGTGTAAATTGTAATAACGTTTTTATGTTGGTCTGGGCCACAGGGTTGTGGTCCCGGGATCTATAGGCTGGTAATCCGGCCTGACAGCGTGTCGTGGGTTCAAGTCCCCCCCCCCCCCCCCCCCCCCCCCCCACCATCTCTCTCCCCATTTCCTGTCAACCTACTGTATACCTAACAATAAAGGCAGAGAAATCCCCCAAAAATATCTTTAAAAAAAGAAGGTTTACTTTATCTTTTCCTTCAGACATTTAACAACTTAAACCATCAGTGCTTGGCCAAAAATACCCGTTGTGAGCTTGTAGATCATCTATTTTCTGTGAATGTTCTCCCCATAATAGCAATGCTAAGTTTCAAGTGGTTCATGTAAAAAAAAGAACACACAAATATTTTGCAGGCCCACTTTAGACCCCAGACCGCTTCTTGAAGACTCATGACCTACAGTATGTCAAGATGCAAAGCAATCAATTGTATCAATCAAATACACATGCACTGTGCGCAGCACAGTGTTCACGGGCAAATGGTCAAACACAACCACATGGGCGCATGCACAAATGCAGGCCCCAGAATGGCTTTAGTGTGTGGACAGCGTGTCCTACACTGAAAGCCAAATGGCCCATCTGTTTGTTCTCCGAAAACAGCAAATGTTTCCCCGAGCATGAAGGTACCGACCGCTTTTTTGTCGGCCCAGAGTTTATTTTACGCAAAGAAAAGCACAAAAAAAGCAATCAACGCAGACGCGCCGATGGTTTACAGATAAAAAGAAACTGCATAATTATGGCATAGATTAGTTGAAACCCAGGACATGAACCCTCAACCGTCTTTCATTCTATAAAGCATAGTGATCAAACCCCCCACCCACCCACCCAATATATCCCAGAATTAATAGTATGGTGTGGTTATGTCGAGAAATGAAACAGAGCCGTCTAATGAGGGCAGTGGAGGGAAAGAAGAGAGAGAGAGAGAGAGAGAGAGAGAGAGAGAGAGAGAGAGAGGGAAAAAAAGCATGCATTACAAAAGAGAAATAGAAACATCATTAGCGAGCGCACAAACACTCATTTCCTCCGGCCCGGCCAGGAGATTGTATCAACACAGGGCTTTGTTTGAAAGCCGCGGATATGAAATATGGACATGAGTGAGATGGAGCTGCACCATGTAACCCCCTCCCCACACACACACACACACACACACACACACACACACACACACACACACACACACACACACACACACACACACACACACACACACGCACACACACATATCGTCGTTGTCGGGTGAAAACCTTGTATGTCCAAAACCGTTCGTTTTGCATTTAAAAAATGATTTAAACTATTGAAAACAGCCGATCTACAAGCACACAACGCCTCGCACCGCGAGGCGTTGTGTGCTTGTAGATCGGCTGTTATCACTACTTTTGTGCGACGGCCTTGTACGATGAAGCAGGGCTTTACTTTGAGAAAGAACGTACAAATTTGAAACTTGGAGATACTAGGTTTCCACCCGACAGTGGCGATATGGATGAACACGCACGTATGCAGTAGGAATTATGCGCACACATACACACACACACACACACACACACACACACACACACACACACACACACACACACACACACACACACTACAGACACGTGCACACACCCCTACCGGCACTCACATCCGTGTCTGGCTGACCCCTGACCCCTGTAACTTCCTCCCAGATGCAGGTCAATCCTCAAAGAGCCTCTGAGGTCCTTTTCACCGAGGCCTCTCCCTCTCTCCCCCTCTCTCTCTCTCTCTCTCTCTCTCTGTGTGTGGAGGAGAGCTCTTCAGCGAGCAAGACAATCCCCGCTTGGCCCTAGGCCTGGGTAATCACGGAGCGGCCAGGCTCTCGTTCACAACGCTACCCTCCACCCCGGCCCGCACAGCCACTCAGTCAGCATAGTTATGCTATTTGTACAGTATAAACATTCTGGTTGATTATATGTAATTACACAGCGGTGTGTGTGTGTGTGTGTGTGTGTGTGTGTGTGTGTGTGTGTGTGTGTGTGTGTGTGTGTGTGTGTGTGTGTGTGTGTCTGTGTGTGTGTGTGTGTGTGTGTGTGTGTGTGTGTGTGTGTGTGTGGACACACATAAAGCACACATGTACACACACATGGATGGATAAAGGGAAGGGATGGGTAGGAGGAATGGCTGGATGGGCACACCACACACACAGACATGCCACCTAACACACACACACACACACACACACAGACAGACACAGACACACACAGACACACACACACACACACACGCACACACACACGCACACACACACACACGCATACACACAGATACGCGGTACATGCATGCCGACCTTGAGGATTCTCTTCCATGCCTGAAAGTGTTTACAGAGTAATAAGGCCAAATGAAAGAAGTCAGAGACAAACTCGCTGCCAAGATCCTCTCCAAATAAACACCCCCCATTAAATATTTTCAACTCACTCTGCCACTTATTGCCATACATAATTTTTTGCCATCGCCTCTCGCTCTCGCCCTCGTTCAGAGCGTGCTCTCTAAAAAACCGCAAGCTCTCGATCGTGAAGGTTCATTCATCACGACCGCATTCATTACCGAGATCTCATGTGTGGCTCTTCTGTGTTTTAATGCCATTTGGTCGAGAAACCCTGTAAGTAGGGCAAAAACGCACATGCATATCAACAAAGCTATGGCCGAGAACGTTCACAACAAGCGTGCCAGTCTTTTCGCCAGGAGGACACGCCCCTCTCGCGCCTCACCGTTGCTTCCCTATCGCCCAGGGGTGACGCACCAAATTCTGGGCCCTGGGTACAAGGATTCACTCATATTTTGTGCTTTAACTATTGAAAATTAGCAGATCTGCTATTTTTTTAATTCTAAAGTCTTTGAATATTTCAAATCCTTCTAAGGTTTTTTGAAAAACCTGTGTTTCTATGCCAGTGGTGCTCAAACCTTTTCATGTGAAGGAGGACCCCCAAAATGATATATTTGGCCACGGACCCCCATCTTAAAATATGGGACCACCCAGAAGCAAAATTTGAGTTACAAATGTCCACTTAAAAAATACATATATTCAATCTATATTCAAAGATTTCCACACATTTTCACGACTTTTCAAAAATAGCAGATCTACAAGCTCGCTGTGAGCTTGTATATCTGCTATGTTTCAATAGCTAAGTATAACATAATGAAGGCCCCTCCACCTTGGGCCCTAGTAACTCAGTCCCACTCCCCCCCCCCCCCCCCCCCCCCCCCCCCCCCCTGTGACGCCCCTGGGAGGACACGCCCCTCTCGCGCCTCACAGATGCTTCCCTGTCGCCCTTCGGACTCGGCTGTCAATCGCATGTGAGAGAACACACCCAGTCCTAAGTAAAGCTCCAGTAAACTAGACGGGGCATGTCAAATTTTACAACTCCGCGTCCAAATGCCCACGGCGCAACACTTTCACCCCGCAACCTCTCTCTTCTCCCTTTCGCGTGAGCTTCTTCACGCCGTAAAAACCTCAGCGTTAATGTGCGCTCTGAGAGTGTGAAAAGGCACCCAAATGCACCCTCAGGGTCTCTCTCTCAGTGGGTCCATTTTAACACTCTAAAAAGGCCCTTTGTTTTACAGTACACAGCTCTCATGTCAGTCTGTAAATGCTTCAGCGTTAAGGGGGGGGCGGTGGGGGGTGGCGGGGTGACACATATGGCCTAGAGCATGGATGGGCAACTTTGATGATGGCACTATATTTCCACCTTCACTCCAGAGGGCCACATAGCATATTGCTATGTCCTACTACAACGCGCGATGCGTTTTGAGCTTGTAGCTATTTTTTGCTCCTTTTGAATTGGAATCCTTAAAGGTAAAATTTTGATTTAATTTCAAACACATTTAATTATATACTCATGTTAACATTATGAACTTGAATACAAATACATTGAACATAAAAAAAATACATTTTAATACTACTATACTAGTCATTAAACTACTAATATAGGCTGAATAGTCCGGGAAAAAAAGGGTGATTTTTGGCTGAACGTGGATTCGCTTGTAAAAGTTTTTTTCTCAACTGATTCTTGTAGCTTGGGGTCACCTCTTAAGGATTCAAGAGGATGACCAGTGATATCCATTGAGCATTTTTTATTATTAACCCCTTAATGCCTGAAACATGGTCTCCCATTGACTTTCTATACAGGAGGAAAATACCCAGAAAAAGATTATTTTTCGGGGTATTTAAGGAGGATCTGAGGGGTCTAACTAGGGGTTTGTCATGATGCTGAATCCATTGCAGGCATTTGTTTTGCACAAAAAACATTCCGTGGGCTAGAAATAGCCTCAGAAAACAATACACGTATGGGTGAGTATTCATGTTAGTCGGAGGCCTTAGGGTTTTTTTTTCTTGTGCTAATCAGTCTAAAAGTGCAAAATTTTGCACAGATGTAGCTCAGGGCATGCTCTAATGATTTAGCTAGGTCGGCGACCTTCGGGTCACCACAACACCCACAAAACTCTGAAAAGTGATGACTCATCACTTTTCATCACTAAAGTCGATGGGAGCCCAACTTGATTTGGCCGCTGTGGCGACCCCGAATGTCGCAGACTCGGGCGCCCTAGCTAAATCATTAGAGCAAGCCCTGAGCTACATCTGTGCAAAATTTTGCACTTTTAGACTGATTAGCACGAGAAAAAAAACCCCTAAGGCCTCCGACTAACATGAATACTCACCCATACGTGTATTGTTTTCTGAGGCTATTTCTAGCCCACGGAATGTTTTTTGTGCAAAACAAATGCCTGCAATGGATTCAGCATCATGACAAACCCCTAGTTAGACCCCTCAGATCCTCCTTAAATACCCCGAAAAATAATCTTTTTCTGGGTATTTTCCTCCTGTATAGAAAGTAAATGGGAGCCCATGTTTCAGGCATTAAGGGGTTAATAATAAAAAATGCTCAATGGATATCACTGGTCATCCTCTTGAATCCTTAAGAGGTGACCCCAAGCTACAATAATCAGTTGAGAAAAAAACTTTTACAGGCGAATCCACGTTCACCCCCATTTTTCCCGGACTAGAAGGAATTAAGGCAGGTCATGTTTGGAATTGTAACAGCTGAAATCAATAATATATCAGTATTCTGGTATCAACCTGCGGGCCGCATTAAGTGAAGGTGGGGGCCGCATATGGCCCCCGGGCCGCCAGTTGCCCATGTATGGCCTAGAGATAGGGCGCTAGCTAGGGGGTTATTTTCAGGATACTCTCATTTGATCCTCTTGGTATACTCTGAGAACATGAACGCTATAAGCTATAAGAGGCTGCTGGGTAATCTGGAAGGAAGTGTTGCTGGTTGGCGTGTAGTAAGGCTGATTGCTGACAATTCAGCCAGTTCAGCTATGGACCTGGTGCCATTTCTAAAGGAAAAGGAGGCCCATATCATAATATATCTGTGTTATGCAGTTATCAGTGTCTTTATCCGTCAAGGGGTGTAGCATAACCGACCACGTTAATCTGGTTCTTATTGAGTCACTGCACACAGTACAGTTGGGAGGATGAAAGACGGCGTTTCGCTTTAAGACCCAACTGTTTCCGAGAACAGGCGAATGGGCCACGTAATCAATCACTGTCACTGTCCAAATGTAATATATCCATTTGTAAGTCTGAGAGGTTACAAATGGAACCAAATGGACCAATTTGGTTCCATTTGTAAAGTCTCAGAGTTGAATACATAACTCAAGGGCGGTAGGGAACATTTGGAACAAAGCTAGCCAGGAAGGCAACAGGGGAGAGAGAATTATCATCATGTCAACATGTCTCTTTGCCTTGATAACTACGACCAGTGAAAGCTGACCCTTCCTCTCAACCTCCCTACACACTGCATCATCCTGGAAGACAGACAGCACTCAGGGCAGGTCCTTAGTTATACAGCAACTCTTGCCTAAAAATGGCCTTTAATGGTATTTCAACCCTCTATATTATTTACGTTCTGAAAAAGAGTAAAGAAAACACGTCGTTTTATGAGAATGTTCCACCCGCATACGTGATGTCAGCAGCACCACAGTGCGTATATGAAAGGGTGGGGCGAGGTAAACAACCACTATAGTACCATCTTTCTCTCTCTCTCTCTCTACCCCCACCCCACCTCTCTCTCTCTTTTCGGGCATCATTGTGGGGAGCAGGGGCGTCACAAAAGGGGGGGGGGGGGGGAGTGGGACTGAGTTACTAGAGCCCAAGGTGGAGGGGCCTTAATTATTGTATACTTTAACTATTGAAAAATAGCAGATATACTGTATATCATATACAACAAGCTCACAGCGTGGCACCGAGTGCAGCGCTGCAAGCTTGTAGATCTGCTATTTTTGAAAAGTCGTGAAAATGTGTGCAAATCTTATAACATTTGTAACTCAAATTTTGCTTTTGGGGGGTCCCTGGAACTAAATATCTTGAGATGGGGGTCCGTGGCCAAATACATATCCTTTTGGGGGTCCTTCTCATGAAAATGCTTGAGGATATAGAAATATAGTTTTTTCAAAAAACTAATTTGCACAAATGTTCACAATATTTCACAAAGCACAAAAAATAACGCGTAATACCGCGTTCCCAGTCTAAATGGGTTAAACCCCCTCCCCCTATGAAGAACATTCATGGGGGGCCCGCAGTGAATCCTTGTACCCAGGGCCCAGAATTTGGCACGGGCCACGCACTGGCCTCTCTCCCCGCCGCCTGCTGTGGACGTTGATTCGCAGACCGAACGGCGCTCCAAGTCGGGGCCTGAGCGCGAGCCAAGGGGCCAATGTTAGTAAACTGTGGAGAGACCAAGGGAAGTATCTCATCCGACACAAACGTGCACACATACAGACAGAGATTGTCACTGGCACGCATGCACTCACTTGCACATGCACACACGCATGCACACACACACACACACACAGCACTAGTCCTACACTGTGAAGAAACCAAGGAACCGTAAGCATCTCATCTGCCTCACAAACACACATGCGCGCACACACACACACACACACACACACACACACACACACACACACACACACACACACACACACACACACACACACACACACACACACACACACAGACAGAGTGCGCTTAGTTTACTCTGGTGTGTGTGTGTCGTCAGTGTTAGGGAGGAGCGGCAGCCATTGGCGGTAAACACTCAGGCCTCTCACAAGATGCTGTGTAAATATTTACAAGCAGGCCAGCGCTGAAGGCAGGGAGGAACATGGTGGACCCAGCAGCGCCGCTCAAACGTGACCCACCTCAACAACCACCCTGGACGGCCCGCTGGACGGCCAGTGGACTGGGAAAACAACATTAACTTATTCATCATCTCGGCACCTCCGCTTACATTGGCCATATACCTCTATACCTTGTGTGGGCTAGGCTAGGCCAGGGCAGTCAGCTTCGGTGTGAGTGTGTGTGTGTGTGTGTGTGTGTGTGTGTGTGTGTGTGTGTGTGTGTGTGTGTGTGTGTGTGTGTGTGTGTGTGTGTGTGTGTGTGTGTGTGTGTGTTGGTTGCCAATGGGGAAGGATATTGGCCGATTGTGTCAAACTCACAAATAATTTCCACTTTTCGCAGCTAGTATATTACACGGTAAAATCCTCAGTTTTTATGGGAACCTTTTGGTTACATTTGTACACTCTCGGCATTACAAATGGATAAATTAACTCTGAGGATTTGGCATACTATATGGAGATCTGGTGAGAGTCACAGATCTGATCGCTATGCACATATGATGTGCATATACTGTATATGGGACCGACTGACTTCAAACTGGGGCTCTCACACATCGGAAAGGACTGGAAGGAGTGTTCATATATGTGGTTGTCCAGAACCGCAGTTGCAACCAATATTCTGCCAATATACAGTAGGGTATGGGCATGTATGACATACAGGTAGACAGACAGATACAGAGATCTCCATATATGGGCACAAAAACAGACGGGTACAACGGGTACTCTGACAAAGGCCCTGACACTATAACTCAGACATATGTAGGTGTGGGTAGCTGCGTAACGGCCCGAGCCTCTAGTGTGAAGAAAAGGCCAATATAATGAAGTTAAGACATTTTCTCTTTAACCATTCCTGTAATATCCAATCCCAACTTCCTTGTTCTGTCTCCATTGCTGTCTTAACTGTCTCTATTCTATCTAGAAAACCATCACATTGTGCAATGCGAATGTAAGACCTGCAGGCTGCAAGCAACCATATGACTGAAAGCAGGCAGACAGTAGGAATAGTGCCCAGAGTGTAAAATCGTAAATGTAAACAATATCCTTCTCATTTTGGTCTATTGACTGCTACTACTGCCACAAGCCTACTACTACCACTACTACTACAGGCCTGTTGGCAAGTCATTCTTGGCATTTGTTTTTTTCCCTTCTTGGAATGCACCAGAAGGGTGGGCTTTTTTCACAGGAAGTTCAGATAATAGCAGTTTAAGTTGTCGATCACATAAATGTGTACTAAATTGACATTCAAATAATTTTCCGGTAATTGTCCAAACTTCCCGGCACTTGTGCTGCCCTGTGTGGCAAAAGCCCACCCATCTGGCAAGCTACGCAGGCAAAAGCAAGTCATAAACAATCATTTTTAAAACATAATTTGCTAATAGGACTTGACCCCGGCCTGTACTGGGCACGCCAAAACAATACCAGGACAAGCCGAGCTTCCCTGTGCGGTATATGGTGGAACACAAATAGTTACTTCTAGAAGCCTCCCCCTTCCTCATTGAGAAGGGAACTCAATGAGGAGGAAAAACAGCAGGACAGAGAAGAGATGGAAAAGGGTGGTGGTCAGGAAGTCAGGAACTGGCTCTCTTCCTGTCCTAATCACAACTCTGAGTATTTCCTTTCATTGTAGGAGCTCATTGTAGGAGACCCATTAACTTCGGAGACCACCCCCCCCCACACACACACACAAACCACCACCACCACCACATACATGTCCTTATATAGTAGAGTTCTCAACAGGCCTGAAAATGAAGGCCCGGCCCTAACTGGGCCCTAACTGGGCCGGTCCGAGGCCCTACCCGGCCTGACTACTTAACATACATTGTAGGCCCTACCCGGCCCGAAAACGTTGGGTCGGGTATGGTCGGGTTTGGAAAGAATTTGAGAACTATATCACAGGTTAAAAGTAATAAAATAATGGAAAAAGAAATATTTTCTTTTTTCATTGAGCCCGAGGCCCTAACCGACTAATTAGCATACAATTTAGGCCCTACTCTACAGAATTTGAGAACTCTATTAAAATCGCACGATATGGAATCACCTGATCTATGGACTTAGGTATACTGAAACGTTCGAACTGGGACGCAGTCATTCTCACCAACAGGTGCAGGTATAGTGCATGGATCAGTATCTGGCCTGGCCCTCTCACATTGTGTAGCTCTTTGGCTACGCTCTGATAAACACTTCTTTATGAAATCTTGAGGACACAGTAAATATTTGCCGGGGGAGCTTTATCGGTGCTCCTTATCTTGCTGTGAACTCTCAGCACTGCATGGAAACTAGGGACATTTCTTTAACCACATTAATCCTGGCATCCCTATTCTTTGGAAAATAATGAAAAAAAGGAAAATATAACAGATCTACAAGTTGATCAGTGGCATCACAAAGATGTACTATTTGGCTTGCATGCAGAGTACATCTTTATGTCACTGATCACATGACCCCACAATCAATCCTCCAGTTCTAGGCCAGGGATTTTCAAAGTGGGTGACGGGGCCCACCCCAGGGGTGCCGCGAGATCATTATTTATAATATTTGGAATTCATTTGGACACTTGAAAAAATATTTAGTATCATTTTAAACTTGAAGTACAAAGTTATTTTCAGTCAGTTCTAACCAAAATGGCTATTATCTGAACGTTTTCCTCGCAACATAATCACTAAAATATCATTATTGTCAGGCAGAAACCTCTGTCGCACAAAACTAGTGCGGTGCGAGGAGTTGTGTGCTTGTAGATCTGCTGTTTTCACTAGTTTAGTAAATTTTATAGATGATAAATACAAAACAAACGGTTTTGGACATAGAAGGTTTCCACCCGACAACGATGATATATGCTACAAATATAAGGTGCTGGGAGTGAAAATTATAATGTAGGGGTGCCTCGGATTAAAAACATATTTATGGGGTGCCCTGAGACAAAAACGTTTGGGAACCCCTGTTCTAGGCAACACAGAAGGGGGACTTTTTTTCTTATTTCCACACAACTCCAAGGTATATTAATGACATAGTTCAATCAATGTTGAAAATGAGTGGTATTCCCCTTTAAGTGCTTAATGACTTTGCTACCAATGACAATTATGGTAAGTGGAAAACAGCTAGTTGACGAGCTGCTGGGAGAAAAAGAAATAATGTGCCCACATTACCCTGCTTGTTTTAGCTGAAGGCAGATTCTCTTAACTGGTCAACAATTTAATTTGACAAAAAAATAGAAAACAAAATCACATCAGTGAGTCAGCACTTGTCTACAAAGTACAGTGTCTGTTCAATTCCTAAACTCACCATGGTGACTATAGCAGCCAGTTGTGTTTTTAGAATGTAACAGCAACCAAACGATGGTTGTGTAACCTGTCAATGTGGCTGTTGATCTGGTAAATAACACTGCTTTAATGGTGGTTGAAGTTAATTTGCTTAATTTTATACAGAACAAACACACACTTGATCACAACTCAAAACAGTTTCAGCTTCGATGACAAAGTGAGTCACGGTTGGATGGTGAATCATGTTATGCAATCATAACTAGATAGAACATACAAGCTCGTTCAGATGTGCTGGAGCAGCAGTACTAGTGAGTCATTCGGTTCTCACACTGATCAACAGGTGGACTGACTGTAAGCTGTCTTATAACACATGGCTTAATGTTCATCAGCACAGAGGCAAGGGCTTGGCCCTAATCCTTCACTCTCACAAAGGCTTCAAGTGGCTGCGTTTCTTGAATGGGGAGGTCTTTTAAGGGGGGCAATGTTCACTAGGTCAGGGGAGATGACAATAATGCACAATATATCAACAGATTAAATATTAACTAAGGGCAACTAGACATATACAACTTCTATGTCTGACACCAACCCACTCAAACCTACCGGTACTTTCACTTCCCCAATGTTAAGGGGAAGGATTGGCTCACATTTCGTTTCCAATTTTATTGTAACCATTCCTACCTCAAGTTTGTAGACATTGCAGAGCTATCAGACATTGTTTTGGACCATTGACTACAGGCTAAAATGGGAGATTACGCAACACAATACACAGAGTCTCTTTGTGAGTGTGCAGAGATTATATTGCAGGAGTGGCGTTTCTTCCCGCCCTATTTGAGATTTGTAATAATCATTCATTCATACTACTTAACCATATGGCCAGGCCTATGTACAAGGATGTGGGCGGGATTCGTGACTGAATATCTTCACTGTAACTAAGTGAAAATGCTACTGGTCACTACTGTGACTGACTGAATGTGTAGGACAAGGGCCTACACAGGCCAAATAAAGCCCTGAGCCAAGTATTGTCACAGGCCAAGGGTTGGGTCTTCTGACCCTACTGTGCTCAACTGCTATCGAGGAGGCCCATGTCAAGGACAGGGAGGGATAGACTGGATACACACATCTCGAGACCTTTTCTCATGTGAGAGAGAAGATACTTGGTTTTAACTTAGTGTTTCTGTGAGTAAAGACATGTAAAACAATAGGGAGTGTTTTAAGGGACCCTATAACATCAAACTCATAGGAAACCAGGTGTCTTGATATGAACTTGAGAAACATGTAATTAGTACCATGCAGTTTTTTTCCAAAATGATTTATTGGGAGAACTACAAAAATGTACAGTACAAAGTTAACAGTCTCACACTCAATTTGTAGTGAACCGACTCCCCAAAAATAATTATATTACAACTTATGTTGTCTTTTTGTCCGTTTGTTACATTCAAAAAGCTTTACTTCTGATAAAGTAGTCAAAAAGTACATAGTGCGCATCCCCTGTACCTTACTATGTACAAACCAAACATGTCCAACCACTTTCCCCATCCAGCAAATTTCTCAAGACTCAGACTCAATTCAATCTCGAAAAGAAAAAGAGGGAAATCAAAAATCAAAATAAGTGTGGGGGAATATGGGGGACTTAGAAAAGGTTTACGGTTGTTGCGCTAAGAGTGTCTCATGATGAGTGGTAACAACCTTAAAAGAAAAAAGAAACAAACGTAATTCGGAATCCAACACTACATTCAGTTCAACTGTAAAAAGATAACATGTAGGAAAAGAAATACTTTATTTGGTTAATCATAAGGCATGTCAAGATGGTGTGAACCCCATAGGCACTACAACAATAATACTGGGGCACAAGGGATTGCTACATTCTTTAGCACGTGGCTGGAATCACAGTGTGACCTCGTGCAAAACAGAAACAAAATTAAAAAAAAAAAAAAAACTAAAACAAAATACTTTTTGGTTAATTTATTGACTTGGGTTCTTTGTCACTGAAGTCTGATCTAGATAGTCATAAAAAAGTAAGGTTTGGACGGTCTGTACAACCACATCGTTTATACATTCTACTGAAACATCTAAATAGGGATTTCTCAAAAACGCCTTCCACAGAGCAACTGACACGCAACCTCAGGAGCAAAAAACAGCAACCACGCAAACTTTAATAAACGTAAACAAGGAAACAAAATTAATGAAATAAATATCACATACGTTCTCTTAAATTAAGATCTTTTTTTTTTTTACTCATTTACAATAAAAATAACCAAGTGAAGTTACAAAAAAAAAAAAGGAGAAAAAAAACAATATATATATTACTGTGAAAAGAACATACACTCCACTTTTATGCAGATTAATAATGGCGATCATAATTTAAACATAAAAGAATATAGATCTATTGCTTCATCATACTTGATAAATACAGTATGGACACAAATTACCAATGTAGCCTATACTTTTTCACAAGATAATAAATAAGTTAAATAGTCCATAGCCAGTTACGCACCGCTATGTAATCACTCAAAAAACAGCTAAAAAAATATATATTCAACCATGAGCAGTGATTTCCCCAAACAACCAAACTCAAGAGTGCTTTTTAACCAAGCAACAAACTTAGACTAACCAAAATAACCACTGGGTGGCGCTGTGAGACAGAATAATACAGTTCTGGAATGGAACTTGAAGCTTTCATGAAAGAAAAAAAAAGAAACAATATTTGAAGGAAAGGAAAAAAAATGTTACTTTGTGTCAAGGCATATTCTTGGCAGGATGGAGGAAATCTGAAACCGCTTACAGTCTCTTCTTGTCAAGTCATGTTACAAATCTATCCCAGGAAAGTGTGACTTGCCTGATAGAGCAAATGGACTGCCAAGAAGTGCAGCCCTTAGGCAAGGCACTGATGGAATGCCTTCTGTTGCTATCTACTTTTATACAGCTATCATATTACATAGAGGAAAAGAAAACTAATGCCAGGTCAAGGGTACTTTTCATCCGCTGAAAATAATAAAGAAATAAAGAAAAGGAGAACAAAAAATAGGATGATTCAGTCATCTGAAATCGACAGCCTGCTGAAGATTGGCAAACGTCTTCCAGCATCCAAACTCGGGGACTCGGAGCCGCTGAGACTCCCAGAAGAGCTGAGGGACCCGCTCGCATAGCTCTCCCGGTCAGAGAGGGAGTCTGGCGGGCTGGGAGGAGGGTCGAACACCGGCGACTCGTTCAGGCGCCGCAGGGCCTGCAGCTGCTGCAGCTGCTGCAAGTGGCTCATGTTGTACGTGGGCGACGGGGGGCACATGTTGTTGCTCTGAATGTTCCCATAGTAGGCACCGTTGGAGGAGTGGTTGGCGTGGTAGCCGCCGTTGTTGGGGTTGTGCACGGCCAGCGGGGCCAGTAAGGCTTTTAGGTCCTGCCCGGGGAAAGGGAAGGCACTGTTGACACAGGACATGGTGTTGGGCGACAGCACGTCCTCGTAGAAGTTGGGCGAGCAGGAGGAGGAGGTGGAGGGCGGCGGCGGAGTGCGGGACGTGGGGCTCTCCAGCAGGGGCGACTCGAGTCCGTGGTGGCTGGAAAAGCCGGAGAAACTCAGACTGTGGTGAAGCTTTGGTCTGTCCCTCTGGCTGTAGGCGGACTGCTGCTGCAGGACGACGTCCCTCTGGCCGTGGTAGCCGCAGAGGTCCCGAGCCGATTTAGGCTCCCCCTGCATGTTGGCGTTACTCGGGGCGGGCCGGCGCTCGTCGGCGTTGTGGATGAAATGACAGCGGGGGCCGTAGGGGCAGAAGCCGATGGTGTGGAAGGTGCGGCAGGGCTCCGTTTTGTACTTGGGGTGGCGAGACAAGCTCCGCAGCTCGTGGTAGCCGTGCGCGAACTGGCACTTCTCGCCGTACTTGCACGCCCCGTTCTCCTCGAAGGGCCGACACAGCTCGGTCTTGTAGCGGGTGGAGTTGATCTGAGAGGCGGGCTTCTGCTGCTGCTGCTGCTGCTGCTGCAGGACCTGGAGCTGCTGCTGCTGCCCGCGGTCCCCGTTCTCGCTGTACGCGCGGTCGCGAAACTTGTTCTCCTTGTTCATGAGGGCAGTGGCGCTGCTGATGTTGTTGCAGCTCGGCACATTGTTCTCCTTCAGGTTGCTGCTGTAGGAGCCCATGGAGGAGTACTTGTTGCCGTTGTTCATCGAGTCCGCGTTGCTGGTCGAGTTTCTACGGAAAAATCCCGGCGTGAAAGAAGAGCCGCTGGAGCCCGTGGTGTTCACCGGAGCGCCCACCGCTTTCTTGTCCAGCATGCTGTTGATGTGGATCGCGTTCATGTTCAGGCTTTTATCTTGCTGCTGGGGAGAAGAGAGAGGATACAAATTAGCAATGCAATTTAAGAAATCAAATTCAATAGGCATGCCAGTAACTACTAAACTGTACATGGCGCTGCCTGCAAAGCAACAGGCTGGTGGTAATAATGGCTGGTTGCTAACTAACTAACTAACAAGGACCGTGCTGCATTCAACATTCAGCGAGGCAATCAAGCAATCCAGCCGCGTTCAATTGCGTTCCCACTGGGCAGGGCTGTCATCGTTCTCGGGTCCATGAAAGCAACATTTACCTTGTAAAGCATGTCGATGTCGTAGAAAGCGGACAGGATGGTCGTAGACATCTCGTTCCCCGAAGTTTGATGTCGCTCTATCTCTCTCATGGAGGACCAACCAGGATCCTAGTGCGCACGGAGCGACTGGAGTAGTTTGTGCCACGACTGGTTTTCGGGGGAAAGTTTAGAAAGTTCTTAAAAAAAGTTTTTTTTTGCAAGTCCAGTGGTGGTGGCGGGCGGTGAGAATAGGAGGAAAAAGGGGGTGGAAATAGCTTTGTGTTCTTGTGTAGTTGTAGATGTTTTTCCCCTGTAGAAGCGCTGAGCCAGAGTGCTTCACTGACGGCGCTATGCGTGCACATGTATATAAATGCTCCGTGCGCTCAAGATCCCGAAGGGAGGGGCGTCAGAGGGCTTGAAAAGTTGTAACCAAACTTTTCTCCTCCTCCAAAATCTTCCATTCAGTGGTTGGCCGCCTATTCTTACACCCCGCCTTGTAATACTAACCCCCCACCACCCCACCTTCCCTCCCTTTAAAAAAAAAAGAAGAAAAAAAAGAGAGGAACTTTTTTTTTTTTTTTTAATCACACAACGAACTTGTGGAAGTTAGTTTTGCTTTTGGGTGTGCGGTTGGGTGACTCTTGCTGCGAAGGAATGTAGTACAATTTAATGTTCACGTTTTGGAAAATATATTTATAATGGAAGTTAACCCCCCCTCCCCTCCCCTCCGTAGCTCACCCCCCCCCCCCCATCTCTCTGTGGACAGGGTGAGACCACAAGTATGAAGAGAGGAGAGTACAGGCAGAGTGCAGTACAATTTTTAGACTCCAGTGGTTGCATAATCGACTTCCACAGTGAAACAGTAACCTATTCCAGTAGGCTATATACTACGCATGGAAATATAGCAGACAGTGTTCATATGACCTACTTATTAAATCTTTACATTAAAAATGAGCTGAGCGATCATCATAATAACATTATATGGCATTTATTATGCCTAATACAGCGTGAAGAATACGGCGTGTTAAATCTACCGACGGTCGCACAAACGCAAAAAAAGTTTACTTTCTATAAATCAATTCCAGCCACTCTCCTCCTTAGTTCACAGAAACTTGTTTTTCCCCCCCGGCGGCTGCAAACGCTTACACACACAGGCAGACTGAAGGAATGTTGCTTTCCACTGAAATAGCGGAGCAACAGTGCCCCCCCGAGAGCAAATGCAGGAATGATCTGGCAGACTGAAACGCCACCTGCTGAGCAGACTCTGCACACCATTTAAAGGTTCATCCCAGCCAATTTCCACAGTCAACACTTTAATAATGTGAAGAAAGAAAAAAAAGGTCAAAATGAGAGCAGTTTCAAAGGGATTGCCACAGGTTTGCCCATGTCCCGCTTTCAAAGAGGGGTAGAATGTTCAGACTGAAAATGTCAAACTGCTCTAAAACTTAATGTCAAGTTTCAAAACCAATGCGGAAAGACTGCAGATTTGGCAGCAAAGTACATAACTGCATATTAGGGTTCTCCAAGGCAGATATTTTGGTCAGCAGTGTGTCAAAATGCCTTGCAACACATATCACCATAAATTGCTGGGTTACTGTGACTTTGCTCACCATCAAGGCTTTTCCATATAAGAATGATCATGCTGTCAGCATGATCATAAAAAAATAAAAACATGATTGATGTTTCCAGGGACTCTCTGGGTTATTTGAAGGGGTTGGACCCTTACAGGTCTGTAACTCTGAGAGTGTACAAAACGAAACCAAATGGACCCTTTACGGGTCCATTTGGTTCGGTTTTGTACACTCTCAGAGTTATGGTGGTCCTTTAAATAAAAAAAGAACCACTGTCTTAAAGCACAGAACTGTTAACATAATACAGTTGTAAAATAGCTGCAAAATAGCAACAGTCAAAAACAAGTGACATAAGGACCTAGGATCTACTACCACGAGCCCTAAAATTAGTGTTTTTGGGGGCAGCCCTCAGCCTATTTCAGCGCTGCGATGATAAATAGTTTAATGTGAAGGACAGACACGGCGAGGGCTCGTCTCCTGAGAAATCCCTTGAACATGTCCCTGTCCGCAGAAACCGCGCTCCCATCACACGGGCTGTGTGTTTTTACTGGGGGATGTTCGGCTGTTCCAAAACATTACGTCATTTTTACTGTAACAAGGAACACACTGCTACCAAGACGAAGAGAGAGAGAGAGAGAGAGAGAGAGAGAGGGTACAGCTCTCTGAGAGGGGCATATTACACACAAACACACAAACTCAGTACAGACACTCATGTCCGCTTACTTGTACAGTACACACACACACACACACACACACACACACACACACACACACACACACACACACACACACACACACACACACACACACACACACACACACACACACACACACACACACACACACACACACACACACACACACACACACACACACACACACACACACACACACACACACAGGACACTAGCCCATTGTGCTGCCCTCCTAATTACGTAACCGGGGAAACTAGAGGGAAGCGTAAAAACCTTGTCCAATGGGAAGACTCCTGCAGTAAATTAAATATTGCAGGAAAATAACACCTCGCATAAATATACAGCAGAGGACAGACGCACGGCTGAAATACAACTCGAGTGAGGCGACTACAAACGGGGGGCTCACTTTTCACAACCCCACGCTTTGACCATAAAAGCCCTCTCGCCTCTGCACAATTACACCGTTGAAGACTCTTGCCTTTCGGGCCTCAGGCACTGTGTTGTCCTGGCCAAACCTCAGATCCCCGTTAGCCAAATATAAAAGTTAATATGGTACAGTGTGTGTGTGTGTGTGTGTGTGTGTGTGTGTGTGTGTGTGTACGATTCCTCGCGCTGAATGTAAATACTATGGATATTTTTCATGTGACACACTCCAGGAGATAGAATGGAGCCGCGGGTGTTTTTCTTCATACTATGCTGGGATGAATGAATGTTATGGCTTTGCACTTTGGTTCAAAACCCTGCCTGACTGTTCTGTACCCAGCATCGCTCGCACGCACGCACGCACACACACAGGTAATAACTAATAAGCGGTCCAACAGGCATCTTAATGTGAGACAATGTCATGTATTTACTTTGTAAAAAAACAAAAACAGAGGTCCGAGGACACACAAGTACATTGTGTTTAAAAGCAGTAAAATCAACATGCAGAGAACACGCAGTTACAAGTACATTCTGATTAACAGCTATAAAAAGCAACTTACAATTAAAATAAGATTAAAGAAGATACCGAGAGACTCGATAATCAAATCTAAAGGAGAGTGTTTGTGAGAATTACTGTAGGAGGCACAGAGTGACAACGAGAGCCTAGCAGCCCTTCTGAGACTGACCTTGTGGAGTCCATTGATCCAAAACACTTTTATTATAAAATTATTAAGCACCCCGAATAGTGGTGCTTAATCCCTTACAGCTGAGAGTTCTGTACACCGGTGGAACTGCTCTGTAATCAACCGTAGAAGACTTGGTGGTTTTTACAGAGCAGAATCCCACATTTGAATAATGTGGAATTATACCATTGAGACAGGGCTTTGCTGTCACATCCATGCTCAGTCATGTTTCCCTGGATACTACTACTACAAAATAATAATACAAAAAATAAAGTTAGATCAATACTTCCTGGTCCTCAATAGCCTGTTCATTAATTTTCTTTAGCCTGTCCAACACATCCAGCGCCAGATTGGCTCTCTGGTGCCTGAGTGTGAGGCGAGCGTACTCCATGGTGCAGGAGAACTGGGGCAGGGCCGAGAGGCCCTGCAGGGCCCGCTGGGAGCCCAGGACTTGGGCCTCTGCCTGGGCTGACAGCCTGTGGAGCAGGGCCTGGTCTGGTGCTCTGGACACCTGGCTCTGGGTGTGGTTGACGGTCAGCGAGACGAGGTGTCTGTGCAACAGTTTGACCCACTGGACTGGTTCGGCCCACAGGTTCAAGTCCCCCTTCTCAAAAAGGAACTCCTCTTCATCCTAGTAAGTCAGGTGAAAAAACAGCAAAGGGGCAATTTGCTATAATCTTTTGATTTTGCCTGATGAAGAAGTAAGGTCGAAAAGTTTCAGTTGCCTATAATAAAAGTGAGTTTTTGGAGCATACAAACAGCGTGCGGGCATTCATCTCCTTCCATTATCTGATACCTTGATGTCCAGCACCTGGCCTGAATATAGGCTTGAGATGTGCACACAATTTTGTCTATCAATATGCTATAACACAGAGTTTTGTCTACAACACATATGTTATAGTTTACTATAGGCTGTATAGATTAACCGCACTAAGCACTCTGTCCCCTAAACCCTGATGTTACTGTCCCTTAGGCCCTGATGTCATTGTAGTGCATTACAATGAAACCAATGTGTGGTTGTACCCCTGAACGTACACTGCGAAATCCTGAGTGTTAATTAAGTAAAGGATAAGGACACCAGCACGATTCCGACTAAACGTGTCAAAAAGTGTCTCTATAACTTGCTCTCACCAGGCAAGCAGGCTCATCCGTGCCCGTCGTGCCGTCTCTTTCCTCTCCCAGCAGCCATTCACACAGGGTGAGGGTGCCCGCTGGCACCTTCCTCCATAGCAACAACAGTTGGCACAGAAGGCCCACACCGGTGTCCAGGGCGACTGGAGGGCACACCGCCACACTGGCCGCATCTGTGGAAACACAACGGCGGATCAGATAATGACTCACATGCAACGTGTGTGTATATGTATGTGTAACACAACCTTATTCCATAAACCGAAGCAAGGTTACATTTAGTTAGTGTCAACATGGAACAAAGGGAAGAGAATATCCACACATTCAATCTTTCTCCCAGGGAGCTTTGCTTAAATGACATATTAACCCCATGGGCACCTTCATCAGGTGGTATGAGGGTAAACAGATAAATGGGGGGGGGGGGGTAATTTTTATATATACATGAAACTCTTAAAGCAAGGGTCTTCAACAGGGGGTCCTCCAAACCTTTGAGTGATAGAAACCTTTCTCCTTTTTTATATTAACCACTTGAACCCCAGCGTCCATAATATATTCTGAGAACTTTAGCCAAAAATAGCAGATTGTCTATTTTTGGCAAAGAGGTTTGGTGTAGAGGGGAAAAAGAGCAGGCTAAGTACTGAGAGAAAGGTCAAGTTTATTAAGTATGGAACAGTTTAAGTAGTTAAATATCTGAAAAATACAAATGGACATGAATCCAAAATACACGAATGATTGCGCTGTCAACTAAACTATCTGGAATCTATGAAGAGGTTGTGGGGCTCCCTGCTTCATCTCTCTCTCTCAAGTAAGGGGTCACTGGCCTGAAAACATTCAAGACCCCTGTTTCAAAGAAACAAATTGCTTCCTAAGAGCAATGTTGTAATAACTAAAATATTAGCTGGAAATATATATATTTTACATGCATATTTGCAACATGGAGATGGAGTGTCAACCTACGACGCAAGTTATACAGTAGCAAAACAGGGCGCGAGGGAGAGCAGAGAGTTACATTAGCCAGTCTGCAGATGGATATGTATGGTGTCTGTCTGTCCCAAATACATATTTTATCGTCCCCAAATGCCTGCTCTTGCATGATCATTAAGTGCTGTACCTGCTGTATTATTCATCTACCATGGAACTGTAACATGACGGTACTTAACCGTTAATGGGGGCAATGTGGGAATCACTCTCCACTGCATATGCCAAAAAAAGAAAATAATTTCTCCCAGAAATGATTTTACACCTGTAAACCTGTGATGTGACAATGAAGCCGATTCCGATTTTGACTAGTATTCTAGTATATTTTCTTCCTATCGCCAAAATAAAAGCCTGGGTTTCCGAGGCTAGTATTCTAGTGGAAAAGGCTAACTCACTTGAATTACTCTTCTCAGTGCATATGTATATTATTTTCAGCAATTTACTTTGAATCTTACTTTATTTATAGTTATACTTTATTATAGTCTAGTGTACTTTAGCACAGCATGTATAAAACAAGCATTCCATTGAAAGTCATGATTACTGACCTACTGTACTGTTTATTGTGCATTCGACTGATAAAACCTTTGATTTAATTTGCCACATCGTGATGGCGGTATCTGGTTGACATTAAACTCTGGTTGAAAAAACACTGAAAGGCTGATTAGTAAGCATTGTCTGAAGCCATGCACCCGCACAGAGAGAGAGAGAGACAAACAGACACAGATAAACAGGACTGAGACGGATACACAGACAAGCAGGCAGTCCAAAACTAAAGTATGCATTTCCACCGGAAAAGATGGGAGATATTATGTGTGAAGAAGTGACCCAAAAAAAGAAAAGAAAGAAAAAAGGGCAGAAGAGGCGTGATAAACTCTTGTGATACAGCACTGAGGAATGTGTGATTTTGGCTGAGAGTCCTTCCTCTGCTAACCCAGAAAGTCATACAGCACCAGGCGCTGACAGGGGTGTCGCACCAAATTCTGGGCCCTGGGTACAAGGATTTACTCACATTTTGTGCTTTAACTATTGAAAAATAGCAGATATACAAGCTCGAGTGCCGCGCTGTGAGCTTATAGATCTGCTATTTTTGATAAATCGTGAAAATCTTTGCAAGTCTTTGAATATTTCAAATCGTTCCAAGATTTGTTGTTGAAAAACCTATGTTTCTATGTCAGTGGTGCTCAAACCTTTTCATGTGAAGGAGGACCCCCAAAATGATATGTATTTGGCCACGGATCTAAATATTTAGTTCCAGGGATCCCCCAGAAGCAAAATTTGAGTAACAAATGTTCGCTTAAAAGATTTCCACACATTTTCACGACTTTTCAAAAATAGCAGATCTACAAGCTCGCAGCGCGGCACTCGGTGAGCTTGTATGTGCTGTTTTTAAATAGTTAAAGCATTAAATAATTGAGGCCCCTCCACCTTGGGCCCTAGTAACTCAGTCCCACTTCCCCCCCCCCCCCCCCCCCCCCCCCTCCCTTGTGACGCCCCTGGGCGCTGACAGTACGTGTACAAAGTCAGACTTGCTGGGGTAAAGAAATCTGCACCCAATCTGTTGTCTGAGCCTGGATCAATGTGGAGTGGAGATATTTGAGTGATGCATGGCTGTCTTTATGTTCCAGATTGTGTGTGTGTGTGTGTGTGTGTGTGTGTGTGTGTGTGTGTGTGTGTGTGTGTGTGTGTGTGTCTGTGTACACGTGCATGCGCTCTGCTCTTGGTTTTGGAAGGCCTTCTGGGAAACAAGACTATAACTCATAAACCAACCACCATCAGGGTGTGTGTGAAGGCAAAAATATTCTGCTGCAAGCACACTCCACACAGACAGGCATGTGTGTGCTTGCACGCACGCACGCATGCACACACGCACACACGCACGCACACACCTTGGCCAGTCCTGTGCCAGTAGTCATCATCAGGCTCCGCAACCAAGCTTGACCCCTATACAAGAAGAACTTACCACTTGAACCCTAGCAATCCTGTTGAGGGCAACGCACCACGTTGCAAAATGCCGTGAGCTTGTAGATCTGCTCGGCAAAGATATTTGGTGTAGAGGGGACGAAAGAAAGTATCAAGTACAGAGCCAACTCAGTTTGATTAATTATAGAGGATTTAAGTGATTAAGATCTGCACTGTGCTATGGACTTTTGAATACCGAGTCCTGCATGGACTTTGGCACTCTCTTCTTGGATTTTGACAGATGCCTGTTAAGGATAACTATTGAGAGACTGTACTTATATTCACTCATGGACTGTTCATAGATTGTACATATTCATCCAGATATATTTATCAAACGATATATATTCACTGTTGATAGTCTGTCTGTGCCCAGAATTGTATTTGGTCTTATTTACTATCTTGTTTTGATCCAAAGGTTGAACTCATCTTATCTTATTGCTGAAGCCATGTGATACCAGTATAAGCAGAGATATAAATAAACACATTTCAGGAATATTGTCTCGTAAGAGAGAGAGAGAGAGACAGAGACAGAGAGATTACTTTCTGTGTAAAATCGTGCAGTCATCCAGTTTATCGACAACACAAACAGGATATTAATAGCATTGGAATAGCAGTCAACCACAGAACAGCCAGAACTAAATATAAGCAGAGATAACTCGTTATATTATTCTACGTATGACAGACCAGTGACCACACACACACATACACACACGGCTGGCCTCTCAATGTCGTCTATGAGAGTCGAGGAAGTGCGAGTGGGACAGCACACAACTCAGACGGAGGGAAAACAAGACAGCATGACTTCATTTAACAACTCCAGTTGTCCGTGCAGCAACTATCTGCAACACCAACTCCATGTGTGTGTGAGTGAGAGACTTGTCCCGCCTTGACCACCCTCACCACAGCTGACACCAAGATAACACCAGAGACTTCAAAAGGCTTTGAGGGCCAACAGCCGAGACACTAGTGCCACTATGGGCAGAAAGGAGGGAGGGGGGCATACGGAACCCCACATGCACGCACGCACACGTGCGCGCACACACACACACACACGTACGTACGTAGAGTACGAACACACAGACCCTTATCACTCATACCCATATCACACACACTCTCTCCCTCTCTCTCACACACACTCTCTCTCCCCCTCTCTTTCGCGCACGCACGCACGCTTGCGCACGCATGCACGCACGCACATGGATGGTTTTTCCTTGTTCAGATGGGAGGTCCAGAATCCGAGCCTCTGGTGTGAGCGAGGAGAGAGAGAGAAGGGAGCCGTTGATTGCACTGCATTAGAGGAGATTTAAGAGCGCGGAAGCTTGAGTGACAAATTCCTTTCTTTAGCGAGAGCCTCCCAGTGTTTCTCTGGGACAGGCCCTCGTCCCGATGCCAGAGCAGCCAGCCGTCCGTCCGTTCGACCGGCGCAGGGATAGGCCTGCAGTCTTAACCGCTGGCCTCGGACCAGCGCTTTCAAGACCACCCTAGCCAGAACATTGAGGGACATAATAGGAAACATTAGCTGCGTTCAATTTAGTTTTGTTAAAAAAAAAGAAAAGAAAAAGAAAGACAAAAAGAAACAGCTTTCAGCGAGTGCAACTGCAGTTTCTCAAGGGGATAGTCTTTCACACTGTTTATCGGTCTTGTATTGGTCTGTGTGTGTGTGTGTGTGTGTGTGTGTGTGTGTGTGTGTGTGTGTGTGTGTGTGTGTGTGTGTGTGTGTGTGTGTGTTGTTCTAAGTGGCTATTGTTCATGTTGAATATCAGTGTGTGTGTATCAAACAATCTTATCTCTGTTAAGATGACAATATGAGCACCAATGGCTTCCAGTTGGCAGATGAATGGGTTTGGGCAGGACGTGGGTGTGCTGAGTAGTTGACATTCACTGGCACTCCGTTAATAATGGAATTGGGCTGGGCAGGAGTGTTGGGGGACAAGCGTTACCCTTGGCATTGCCACTTGTGGGCACCACATAACATTCACATCACTCAACTTCTGAAGGGCTTTTTGTTTGGAATGTAAAAAGTGTAAAATCGTTTTTCTTTTCTTTTTTTTACACTATACACTACTCTATTCCAAATCCAAGTTATCATTCATTCCTCTTTGTTCAGTAACAGGCAGGGTCCCCACACATTTTTACCAATGAATTTCCAAAACCTTTCCAAAACCTTTCCAGAATTTACATTTACTGCCACCGATTTATGGTGGCAGTAATGAGTTAACAAAATCAATAACCAAAAAACAATGCCTTGCCATTTTTTTCCAGGACCTTCCAGGACCTTTGATAGATTCCAAAACTTTTCCAGTACTGGAAAAATATTTGTCAAATTTCAAAACATTTCCAGGAATTTCAGGACCGTGGGAACCCTGAACAGGGGTCTCTCCATCTTTCCAGCTCTTTAGTGAAAAATATTACCAATTTTATACCAGTAGAGAGAACCACACACTATATTAGCTTTAATTTATAGTGTTACACAGTTCCAATGTTTTCCTTTAATCACTTCAAATTTCATTTGTTTGTTCTGTATGGATAAAATTGGTATCAGAGTCGAAGACACAGAGAGTCCTCTTTTACTGAACACTCTACATAGAGATAAATAAATATCCCTTACACCCCCTTTAATATCACACTGAGGATTTTACTGTGTGCTGATGGAGCTTGGCGAAGCATCCACTATCTAGCTGCATGGTGCTCCGACAGTGGTTGCCAAACTTTTAAAATCTCAAGGACCCCCATTAACTGTACATTAAGTGTACAAACGCAACCAATTTGGTTCCATTTGTACACAGGGCACGAGTTACAGGGCTGTAAGGGTCCACTTGGATCCCCAACTGAGGGTCCCTGGACCGCGACCTGGCATTTCCCAAGGACCCTAAGCACAATGGTGGCGGCCAGTGGTGGCAAGGAGGTAGAGAGCGCTTCGCTGTGTTCACTTGGAGCATGTGGAGGTGCCGAAAGTCGAGGGGGAAAAGATTTACTATTCTGACCATATCGGCACATAACTCAATAACGGCGCTGAGTCGGCTCATGCGACCGTCGCACCGCTCGACATGGCGACTCTCTCGCTATATCGCTCGCTCAGCGGTGTCTCACGTGGCTCATGGTCGCCTGAGACGGCGCGCCTCCGTTGTCATCA
The DNA here is from genome assembly GCF_963921795.1 of Nannobrachium achirus. Classification (NCBI taxonomy): domain Eukaryota; kingdom Metazoa; phylum Chordata; class Actinopteri; order Myctophiformes; family Myctophidae; genus Nannobrachium; species Nannobrachium achirus. The sequence continues at coordinate 15,985,677 of NC_137833.1, forward strand.
TCAAAAACAAGCCCACCTTGCAGCCCCCCGCGCCCCCACCGTCGCGCTTAGGGTCATTGGGAAAAACGTGGACGCCCCTGAACCCCACTTTGAGAACCACTGCATGTGACAACATACAACACACAGACAGAGCAGGGACGTGGATGAGACATTCCGGCGGGAACAGCGTGCTGCGGCTAATTCCCGACATCGATCTGTGGCAAGGACTTGCCCTGGAACTAATTAAGAAGAAAAAAAAAGTTTAAAAATAGGAGAGATAGAAAGAGAGAGAGAGAGGGAGGGAGGGAGGGAGGGGAGGGCGATGGAAACAGAGGAGCAGGAGAGCTTTGGTGTTCAGCAAAGCCTGGCCTGAGCCTGTGCAGCTGGGGGGTGTCAGATAACCCATTCAGAGAAGTGGAGGGGGTTCGGAGGTGTGTGCGTGTGCGTGTGCGTGTGCGTGTGCGTGTGCGTGTGTGTGTGTGTGTGTGTGTGTGTGCGCGCGTGCATGCGCGTCAGTGGTGGAAAAAGTACTCACATATTTTATGTAAGTAAAAGTATCAATAATGCAATATAGACATATTCTGCTACAAGTAAAAGTCCGGAATTCAAAATGTACTTGAGTAAAAGTTGGCATCACAATGTACTCAAAGTACCAAAAGTAAAAGTACAACATTTTTGAAAATAGCAGAATCTACAAGCTCACAACGCATCGCCACGCGCTGTGAGCTTGATGCGTTGTGAGCTTGTAGATTGGCTATTTTCAAATAGCCACCATATAAAATAGGGCTAAAGTGGTTAATGTATGTTTTATAATATTATAATTTATATCTGCAAAGTAACTAGTAACTAAAGTTTTCAAAAAAACGTAGTGGAGTAAAAGTACAATATTTGGATCCGAGATGTAGTGGAGTAGAAGTAAAAGTACTGGAAATTGGAAATGCTCAAGTAAAGTACAAAATAGCTCAAAATTCTAAGTAAACGTACTTAGTTACTTTACGCCATTGTGCGTGCAGTGAAATGAGAAAAATCCGTGGCGCGACTCCCTCTGGTGTCATCCTGTTCAGAGGGAGTTTCCGTCAGCCCCCCCCCTCTCCTCTCTCCCCTGCACCCCATTCCTCTACTCAGCCACCCACAACTAAGGACTGCATGGGTGTATGTGTGCAGGGGCGTCACAATGGAATGGGACTGAGTCACTAGGGCCCAAGGTGGAGGGGGGCCTTAATTATTTTATATACTTTATATACTTTAGCTATTGAAAAATAAGATATACAAGCTCGCAGAGCGGCACTCTTGTAGATCTGCTATTTTTGAAAAAGTCGTGAAAATGTGTGCAAATATTTGAATATGTGTATTTTTTTAAGCCAACATTTGTAACTCAAATTTTGATTCTGGGGGGTTCTTGGAAGTTGGAACTAAATATTTTGAGATGGGGGTCCGTGGCCAAATACATATCATTTTGGGGGTCCTTCACATGAAAAGGTTTGAGCACCACTGACATAGAAACATAGGGGTTTCAAAAAACCTTATATTCAATGACTTGCACAAATTTTCTAGATTTTTCAAAAATAGCAGATCTACAAGCTCGCAGCGTGGCACTAAGCTTCTATATCTGCTATTGTTCAATAGTTAAAGCACATCATAATTGAAGTGAATACTTGTACCCAGGGCCCAGAATTTGGTGCGACACCCCTGCCCATGCAGTGCCCACAACTAAGGGACTGCATGTGTGTGTGTGTGTGTGCGTGTGTGTGTGTGTGTGTGTGTGTGTGGTGGTGGTGGGGGGGGGGGGGGGGTGTTCTAACCTGCGGATGGACCACCGTACGGGCTCCTGCGCTACACCTGCCCTCGTATAGCGAGACTAGCTGTTCCACAGTTAACCCTTTAGTCCACACGGCCCGGGACAAAGACGGCCTGTGTTCCAAAAGCACCGAGACCACAAGGACCCCGACCTGTGAGCCCGGGTATACAACAGTATGGGATTTCACGTGTGATCGTATAAACGGGGTGCTTATACAATCAGCAGACACACAAACACACACCCACCCCGAGTGTACAAAGTCAAACACTCAAAAACAGTATAGTGCAGACAGGGGCGTCACAAGGGGTAGGAAAGTGGGACTGAGTTACTAGGGCCCAAGGTGGTGGAGGGGCCTTAATTATTTTATACTTTAGCTATTGAAAAATAGCAGATATACAAGCTCACAGCGCGGCACCGAGTGCCGCGCTGCGAGCTTGTAGATCTGCTATTTTTGAAAAGTCTTGAAAATGTGTGCAAATCTTTGAATAGTGTTTTTTAAGCGAACATTTGTAACTCAAATTGTGCTTCTGGGGGGTGCTCCTGGAACTAAATGTTTTGAGATGGGGATCCGTGGCCAAATACATATCATTTTGGGGGTCCTTGACATGAAAAGGTTTGAGCACCACTGACATAGAAACATAGGTGTCTTGCGCACACTTTCAAAAATAGCAGATATACAAGCTCGCAGCGCGGCACTCGGTGCCGCGCTGTGAGCTTGTATATCTGCTATCTTTCAATAGTTAACATTCATGGGGGGCCCGCAGTGAATCTTGTACCCAGGGCCCAGAATTTGGTGTGACGCCCCTGAGTGCAGACAGTACAGTTGGAGCCGAGACGAGAGGCAAGGAAGCGTTGAGGTGTGAGATAAGAGTTGTGTGTGTGTGTGTGTGTGTGTGTGTGTGTGTGTGTGTGTGTTCTTGTGTGAGTGAGGTGTGAAATAAAAACACAAACTTTACGGCCCTGACTTCCTCCAGTGGGTGGCGAGAACCAGGGAGCGTGGAAGAGCGAGCCGGGCCTCCCATGCCGGCAGGGCAGGCTAGCCTCCGCTGTACGGCTCCAGTGGCCCTCAAACATTTTAATTTCAAGGACTCCCATACAGTAACTCCGGGGCTGAGAGTGAACAGACAAGAGTCCTTGAAATACAGACCTATAAGGGTCCATTTGGAACCCCCTCAAGCAGGAGTGTTCAAAAGGGGGTCCTCAGAGTTACTACAGGGGGTCCTTCAAATCTTTGTGTGATAGAAACCTTTTTCTCCTTTTTTATATTAACCACTTGAACCCTAAGAAAAAAGAGCAGACTAAGTACAGAGTGAAATGTCAAGTTTATTAAGTATTGACGGTTCAAGTGGTTAAATATCTGATAACACAAATTGACATGAATCTAAAATACACTGATGATTGTGCTGTCAAACGATGAAACTATATGGAATCTAGGGGTCACTGCTTCATCTCTCTCTCAGCTAAGGGGTGCTTAAGCTGAAAACGTTGATGACCCCTGCCCTCAAGGAAATCTGAGGGCCCCTGGCTGGACCCCTCTTTTGATAACCACTACAGCGGTACACTAAACCCACCGCAGACACTAAACATTAGCATGAAGATAAATGCTATGCAATGAAGGAAGCTTAGCATCCTGAAGTCCCGTCCGCAGTGCTATGCAATGAAGGAAGCTAGTATCCTTGAAGTCTCGTCTACATTACCATGAAAATATTCTGAAGTCTTTATCACAGCGGATGTCTTTGAGCCCCCCCCCCCCCGAGTGAGGCCAGTCAATGGGTTCAATGCAAGTCAATAGGGCTGCTCAGCAGGGTGCCTGCAGAGATGTTCTGGAGACCAATAACACTACAGTGGTACTTTGTGGGCTGAATATCATGGAAGTCAAGGCTAAAATACAAATGGGGTGGTTGTCAAGCTAACATGTAAAGCTGGCAGTAACGGCTTCAATATTATTTCTTCCATGTTTTAACAGTGTATACCCTAGCGCCTGGGGTAGGGTGACCAGACGTCCCGGTCTGGCCGGGAGCCCGGGACTGACCCGTCTTCAAGCTGCGTGTCCCAGTGTCCCGACAAATATCTCTAAAACACTAATATGTCCCGGTTTTCAACATTCACTACAAAATTGTCCCAGTTTTTGGCAGAATTAAAGTAATAGTAGCTGTTTTCAGCGGTTGCATAGACATTTATCATGTTCTTTTCATGACGAAATGCTCACCTAAACAATCAGAAAACATGAACAAATACACTGCGTGCTGAGGTTGTTTGTCAATCACTCACTGCCTGCATGCAACCCTTGCGGTGCATATGTGCGCGTGCACGAACGTTAGAGAATGGGCGCGCGCGTGGTAACGTGCGCATTGCTTTGAGGGTCCCGGTTTTAGGCAACATCGTTTTGTGTCCCGGTTTTTCGGCTGAAAATATGGTCACCCTAGTCTAGGGGGAACATTCAGAGAATAGCAGGCTCACAACAAGACACGTTGTGAGCTTGTAGACCGGTTGTTTTCGGCAGAGAGATTTGGCGTCAAAGGGAAAAGAAGCGATCCCGGTCGAGTAAGTATACACAGCATGGTTTAGTGGTTAACCTGCGTGGAGAACCAGTTGGGCCCATTTGAACAAACAGAGGCATGTGTCTGCTGCTGGTGAGACTCAGGGGCGTCACAAGGGGGGGAAAGTGGGACTGAGTTACCAGGGCCCAAGGTGGAGGGGCCTTAATTATTTTATACTTTAGCTGTTGAAAAATAGCAGATATACAAGCTCACAGCGCAGCACTCAGCTTGTAGATCTGCTATTTTTGAAAAGTCGTTTCAACATTTGTAACTAGAATTTTGCTTCTGGGGGGTCCCTGGAACTAAATATTTTGAGATGGGGGTCCGTGGCCAAATACATATCATTTTGGGGGTCCTTGACATGAAAACGTTTGAGCACCACTGACATAGAAACACAGGTTTTTCAAAAAACCTCAGAAGGATTTGAAATATTCAAAGACTTTTCACGATTTTCAAAAAATAGCAGCTCTACAAGCTGTGAGCTTGTATATCTGCTATTTTTCAATAGTTAACGCACAAAATAATGCGTAATGATGCGTTCCCAGTCTAAATGGGTTAAACCCCCTCCCCCTATGAAGAACATTCATGGGGGCCCCGCAATGAATCCTTGTACCCAGGGCCCAGAATTTGGTGCGACACCCCTGCTGCTGAGACTGCACTGGAAAGCAAATGAACAGTTCACATTTTACACAAGAGCTCGTAATTGTCGAAGACTTCTCTAGCAGTGTCACCAGTTTCTGTCTACAGTTTGTTAAGTAACACGTCTCTCTAAACCGCATTGTATTCAAACAAACAACAGCTGATCACGGCGGCGCTGACAGCGCTGTGTGCGCGACAAAACGATAAACACAAACCCCGGCTTAATGGTTGTGGGATCTCCAAGCTGAAAGCGGACACAGTCTATTTAACCCGTCTAATGAGTTACTGTTCTGCCGTGCACCCATTCACCTCCATTCATTTGGATCGTCCACTGTAAATGAATTAACTCTAGGGAAGGGGGGGAAAGGATGCATGAATGGCATAGTTGCAGCAGCCAACTGTCGACATGAATGAGATAATGTAGGTTATTTTAGGATGGTCGATGGTTCAATGAGAATGAGCGATGTCAGCGTTATGTGCAACATCTCCATCTGTGCACTCCTATAAATAAATAGTACAAGAAAACAAAAAAAGTACTAATCATTCCATATGTGACACTTCCTGGTTGTTCCTGTGAATTTACATACAGTAAATGCATAAAGAACCAGGTAAAAAAGAGAGAGAGAGAGAGAGGCGAGTGGGAGAGAGAGAGAACATCACTCCCATCCAAAACATTTCCCATCTGTGGCTAAACTAAGCAATTCATTGTTGTTTTGTTGAAAAGCCTGTCATGATATTAGCCAGTGGTTTCCAAACAATGGATCGTGGACCAATTTTTAGGGATACACAGATAAGGATGTGACAAGCATTCGTCATGGCAGTGTGAGCCTCGTGCAAAATGACTAACAGACTTGTCACTGCGGTCAAAGAGTTAAAAGAAAATATATAAAATAGTCAAATCTACAAGATCACAGTGCGTCACAATCACAAAGCGACACATTGTGAACTTTGTAGACTGAAATGGGGCTTAATTTGTGTTTTTGCAAATGTTTGTCACAGCCGGGGAGAGACCATAATGTACTGTATCTTTTAAGTCATGAGCTGAAAACGTCTGGGAAGCGCTAGGGCTTTCACCAAATATTTTAATATTCGAATATCAAAGTCACTATTCGACGTTGTTCACCAAAGTCGAATATTCGCTTTTTTTTTTTTTAATATATAGTTTATAAAACTTGGCTAGATAGGAAGTCATAAGAATGAGCTGTAAATGCCCCTGTTGGATGAATTTGTTAATGCTCTATACCAGGGGTTCTTTAACCTTTTTAGGCCCTGACCCCCAAAATAAACATATTTTAACTGGGGACCCCCATCCTGACAAGCACTTGGAATTGTAGGCATTACATTTAATGCGACTCGGTTCTGCAGATACATATTGTGAAAATAGAAGATCTACATTCTTGCCTCTTGCTTACTTAATTTGACAGTTTGGCCAGTCCTGTCGAATATTCGACTATTCGAATACTTTGAGGTCGAATAATTCGAATACTAAAAATCACTATTCTTGAAAGCCCTAGGAAGCGCTAGCATTAGTTGGTCTGTGACTATTGTCTATGAAGTCAGAGTGTTACTGTAGTGGAGGTCCAGCGAGGGGGAATGGAGTTTTATTTCAGACCCAATTAGTGTGGAGCTATTTGATGGTAAAGTTGGGAGGGGGCTGCAGGGTTAAATTGGATTTGATCTTCCCATCCGGGACAATGGCTCCACTGTGGTTCACAGCTCTGGGAAGAAAAGCTTGGGCCACCCTAATGTGATAACACACGGCTGCACGCACACACGCACGCACGCACGCACGCACGCACGCACGCACACGCATCTCTTAACAATTTGTCGCCGTCAGGCAGAAACCTGGTAATCTCCATATTTCAACTCTTTTTTTCCCCCGTGAATTAATGCACAGCTTCATTTTACAACAATGTTGCAGAAATAGCGAAAATAGTCCCATCTACAACCTCCAAAGCAGAGATTTTAGATGTGCTATTTGTGCAAGTTTTGAGTGGCAATCCATTTTAAATCCATGTTTCCTAATAAATTAACGAATGAAAAGCATTGAGAAGAGAGTGTGACAAAATAATATCTACATTGGCTCCATTTTTCCCATATCATGAAATAACTGAAAGCCTATATCAGTGGTTCCCAAATTATTTTGTGGGGTCCCCAGATGATTAGCTTAATGTCATTTTCTTTTCTCACTCAACGGTAAATAACCCAACATACTGTATAAGTGGTAGGTATCTGCTGATTCTGCACATTTATAAAGTGACAATTTAAGGACTTTCAAGACCTTTTTAATACCAAACTGGCAAATAATCAGTAAGAAAGAGGAGAACATTGTGAAAAACAATAATATATATATATATATATATATATGGAACCGAGTAACGCTAAATGTATTACCTACAATTCCAAGTGCTTGTCAGGGGCCCCAGTTCAAATATGTTTATTTTGGGGGTCACGGCCTTAAAAGGTTTGAGAACCCCTGCTGTAGATAGGCAGGGATAATCTCAAGAAGAACAGTACATGCGCATAAAAGGTCGTCACATCCACATTCAATTGTTTTGTGGACTCTCACTTTTTGGGTTTTCAAAGAGAGGGGATGCGTAACATCCATGCACTTCCAAGGGGATTATTACTTTACTCCTTTCCTGCTTTCTTTCCCCTGCTGTTCCTGATCCATCCCTCTTCTCACATCTCTGCCTGTCCTCCATATCAAAGGCCCTGAGCTGTCGCTCCGTTCAGAGGAGCCTAACACCTCGGCTACTTGACTCTGCAGTGGCAGGTCATAAAGCCCAGCCCCCGCCCTGCTCACAGAGAGCTGCTGGCAGACACAATGCCTGACTGGCCTTGAGGCCCAGACAGACACACAGATGTACACATAACGTAGTCATAATGCACTCAAACACTTAAGGTCGCTCTCCACCAAACAGACTACTACCCATTACGACAGACTGGCAGTAGAATGAAGTTGGGAGATCAGTCGGTTGGAAGGTGTGAGGATAAAAGTCGCTGAATGCACCTGAGAAGCGACACAGACAGACGAATACTATGGTGCTAAAAATAGGACATCGCTTGACGTCTTTTTCAGCAACAAGACCGCTGCTATCCGACCAAGCTTGCGACCTGACGCGACAGCGTAGCCACGGTAACAGATCAGGTGGGCACTAGGGACATCTGGGCACCTCAAAATACATTTCTGCCCCTATTTTGCCCAAAATGTGAAAAAAAAGTATTTGAAAAATGGTCAGTAAAAGAAAGTATACATGATCATGATCATACATGCTTAAAGATTCCACAATCTAGGTTTAATATTTCTACAATTGCTACAAATGGCAACAAAACCAGTATATCTGTCATTTTCTTGGCATAAACAAGAAGTCGAAGGATAAAATTAAGTCTGATAATGATGTAGTGTGCATGTTCACATCCTTTTATTTAAGACTATTTTTCAAATATCTTATTTCTTAACATTTTGGACAAAATAGCCAATTTTACATCAAGGTGCCCAGATGTCCCTTGTGCCCACCTGACCTGTATCCGTACACACTGCCCATTTAAATAGTGCATTTAGACAAGGCACTTTACAATGATTTTGCATTACATTCACCCATTCACACACACATTCATACACCAATGGCAGGGAAAAAAGATGCAAGGCACCAACCTGCTCATCGGGATCAATAACTTTTATACAGAGATCCTGCAATAGTGGCCTACAGAAGATCAGACAGAGCACAGGTGACACAGAGGCAAAGTATCATGGCACGAACGCCATAGCCCAGGGGTGGGCAACTTTGATGATGGAGAGGGCCACTACTTTTCACACTCACTCCAGAGGGCCATAATGCATATACATACTGTAGCAAAAATAGCCGATCTACAAGCTCATTTGTAGATCTGCTATTTTTGCTATTTTTGAATTGGAATCCTGAATCCATGTATATGTTCTTATGTTAACTTTATGAACTTAAATACAAATACATTGGACATAAAAAAAATACAATAACATTTTAATACTACATTTAGCTACTAAAATAGACTGAAGTAATTAAAGCCGGTAATTTTTTCCATGTTTGGAATTGTAACAGCTGAAATAAATAATATATCAGTACTCCAATATTAACCTGCGGGCCGCATAAAGTGAAGGTGGGGGCTGCATGTGGCCCCCGGGCCGCCAGTTGCCCATGTATGCCATAGCCGAACGCTATACAAACACATTTTTGCCTTGTTCCGGCAAGGCCATTGTCTTTGTCGCTCTGCTAGCGATATCCATTAGTGATGTGTCGTTCATGAGTGATTCGTTCATAACAATCGAATCATTAGCAAGACTTGTGAACGATTCGTTCAAATCCCTGAAATGTGTCGTTCACACTTTAGTTCACACACCCGCCCCCTCCCCCAATAGACCCCGGCACACAGGACGGGAGGGCGGGCTGTACTCGCAACATAATGTTTTCCCGCGATTGTGTTTTTCACGGAACGATCGCGCTATGAACGGTGAACGTGAACAAATCTTTGAACGGATCAATACCGTGAACGTGAACAAAATGATTTGTTCACTGAAATGAAGGGGATTGCCCATCACTAATATACTGTATCCATGGGCTTGGGCGGTGCTTGTCAGTAGGGGGGTGTTGAATGGGAGGAGTAGAACGGTGGCGCTACATCCTACCGGTGGGGGCTCCTCACTGGCAGTTGGGCTAGTAGGGTCCTATAACGGTTGCAACACAGTAAATGTGTGGGAAGGGTTGATTGGCATGATGAATAAAACATTGGGAGAAAAATTATTGGCTACTCTAAATAAAGAAAGAAAGTAGATCCATCATTAAAGCTGTGCTTTTACATGGCAGGCCGGTGGTGTAGAATCTGATCCTTGACGTGTAACAACAGTAAAAGCTCTACATTTTTCCATTAAAAATACAGTCTGTCACTGATGACAGCAGGTTGATGCACTGAAGTTGTGTTTGAGTGATCAGAAATACATTAGAGGAGAAATTGAAGAGAAGCAGGGAGCGATTGGAGGTCCTTACATCCCACCCTGACAAGCCGGCTGGCTCTTTGGGAAAATCCCAGTTGTCCGACGTCCCAGTTGGGAGAACAGACTGTAATTATTGTCCACGACATTGCAAGCGGCGCGAAGGCCAGCGGACCTTGGTCCTGCTCTTCGCGCCCGAGCGCCGCAGGTTACGAAGCCGTGGTGAATGCAATCGTTATATTTATGCCCAGGCCGCAAGCGCACGATAAACGCATGAATGGGATGAAGATCGCTTGCTTTACAGTCTGTGCGCCCAACTGGGACGTCGGACAACTGGGACTAGCCCGGCTCTTTTACAGCCAGTGGTGTGAAGTAACAAGTACATGTACAAGTACAATGTTGAGGTGCTTTTACTTTACTGGAGTAATTCCAATTTCCAGTACTTTTTCTTCTAATCCACTACATCTCAGAGGCAAATTGTACTCTTACTCTACTACAATTATTTAAAAACTTTAGCTACTAGTTACTTTGTAGATTTTTATTATTACAACACATACATTGCCCTATAGGGTGTGCCAAATGTAGTTCTAAGAGCTGCCATTTCTTGGGTAAACTCAGCCTTACACAGGTGTTCTGATTAGACTATAACATTAGTTCTATGCAATCAAACAATTGAAACACCTGTGTTTTTACCCAAGAAATGGCCGCTAAGGACTACAATGACGTAGCCGCTGGCACACACTATATACATTTCCGGCCATTTGAAAATAGACGATCTGCAAGCTCACAATGTGTCGCGATGCAGCACATTTTGTGAGCTTGTAGATCTGCAATTTTCAAAAGATTTTTTATAACTTTTTTATTGCTGCATTTGAAAACTTGTGAAATGGGACATTCTGCATAATGAGTACTTTCTGCTTTTGGTACCAATACTTTAGTACTTTTGTTCAAGTAAATGATAAAGAAAAAAATAATCCTCCCTACGCAATGCAACACATTGTGAGCTATTGTAGATCGACTTTTTTCTCTCGCTATTTTACAAATATCTTGAAAGTGAAAGTCTGTGGGTTTTGAACATGAATATTGAAATGAATATTGAACTAATGAAAAGTATTAACAAGAGCGTGTGACTAGATAATAACTACGGTACATTGGATCCATCAGAACACAATTATTTTCCATTTCCTGAAAAGTAACGGTTTAGGACACACACACACACACACACACACACACACACACACACACACACACACACACACACACACACACACACACACACACACACACACACACACACACACACACACACACACACACACACACACACACACACACACACACACACACACACACACACACACACACACAGTGCCTGCACATGTTTCTCACTTTCAGGTCAGGCAGCAAAGATTGAAGTGATAATTTTAAAGAGGCTTTAAGCAGCTCAACTGTAGCACTTTACTGGAGACTAAATGCCAAGTCCATATGTGGAGACGGAGAAGAGAAAAAAACAAAAACATTTCTGTCATAATTTCATCACTTATTTCAGCAAATATGGGGCTTTGAAGTGAAACGCCACACACGTTGACAGAAAGAGGCAAGCCTACACACACACACATACACACACTCATACAAACACACACGTATGTCCAGCAGGAAACACTGGCCATCTTACCGTAAGTACCAAGACTGTCTACCTCCCACACACAAGCACTGTAATCACCAAGCGTGTGGTAAAGATGGACAAAAGGGGATCCCCCATTCTCTCACACACACACACACACACACACACACACACACACACACACACACACACACACACACACACACACACACACACACACACACACACACACACACACACACACACACACACACACACACACACACACACACACACACACACACACACACACACACACACACACACACACACACACACTCTACACAAGTAGTAATTATGTCTATTGTATTCTCTTCCTGTTGTAGACTAAATCTTTGCAGTGTTACTCATGCTTCTCGGCTCCTATCAGATCAGAGGGTTGACAGCTTATCCAGTGATATGAGCAGGCCTTGCCCTTGTGTACATAAACACCCATGGAAGATAGCAGAGCTGCACTTGGATAATAACCTTGCATCTTTAAAAAGAACCCACCCACTGGCACCCAGCTTCTCAGAGCTTTTTCTCTTTACCAAAAGCTCTACGTTATTCACAAAGACCATAACTGAAATAAATTGTTATGGATTTGAACCACTTAAGGTTCCTTGCACATTGCTGTGTTTTTTCGTTGTGTTTTTGAAATCCGAAATCCACAAAAAAGTTTTCCAGGCCAAGGACCCTTTAGCTAAATAACTTTGCATCTTTAAAAAGAACCCACCTAGCTTCTCAGACCCTTTTTTATAAACCAAAAGTTAAGGATGTGAAAAATGTGTTAAGGATTGCACTTAAGGTCCTTGCACATTGCTGCGTGTTTTGGTTGTGTTTTTTAAATCTGAAATCCACATAAACGTTTTTCAGGCCAAGGACCCCTTAGCTAAGAAAGAGAGAAAGCAGGGACCCAGTGGCGATTGCAGGAAAAAACGTGAAAAGAAATCGATCCTGGTCCGAAAAAAATAAATAGTTATAGACATAACGTGAGGTCGTTTTTTCTTTTACATTCTCCGAAATTCGTTCCAATATTCGGCCGACAAAACGCAGCAATGGGACCAGCAAAGACCTTTAATCCCTATATATGTCATTGTACGAGGGATAGTGAGAATAGCCAATCTACAAGCTCACAACATGTCGCAGTGTGAAGCACAATGTAAGCTTGCACAGCTTTTGAAAATGGTTACGTTTGAAAAGTGTGGTTAAACGGCTCTCATTTGAGAAGGCATCTGCCAACATCAGAACGGGTACACATTATTGTGTGTCATTATTTTATGCTTTAACTATTGAAAAACAGCAGATATTTTGCTGCACTCGGTGCCGCGCTGTGATTTTGACCCGATTCTATAAGTGTCTTTTGAATCCTTCTAAGGTTTTTTGAAAAACCTATGTTTCCATGTCAGCAATCTGGCCAGCCATCATCAACGAAAAGGTCCTTTTCACTTAACTGGAGCTCAGTTAGTTTGTTCTTGAGAGACTACTATGTCAGTGGTGCTCAAACCTTTTCATTTGAAGGACCCCCAAAATGATATTTATTTGGCCACAGACCCCCATCTCAAAATATTTAGTTCCAGGGACCACCCAGAAGCAAAATTTGAGTTATAAACGTTCGCTTTGAAAATACATATATTCAAAGATTTGCACACATTTTCATGACTTTTTCAAAAATAGCAGATCTACAATCTTGCTTGTATATCTGCTATTTTTCACTGGTTAAAGCATTCAATAATTCTAGGCCTAAATGGGTTAAAGAAATCAAGCGAGGTGAGGTTTTTTTCTTCTGCAGCATCCAGTAAGATCCTGAGTGCCTCCAAGGTTAAATTGTAAGCCAGTGGTGTGTAGCCTATACCAATGGTTCCCAACCTCTCTTGACACAAAGCAACGCTCAGGATTTGCCAGTGCAGGCGATGTGAGGTTACGTTAGGAGATGCTATCAGCGGCTCCAGACACAATGAGGGCTCTGGGCTCCTGGGAGGTAGCAGCAAGGTAAACACAGGAAGTGGATGCCACAGACGGAGGAAGTCACACTTGTTCTGAGGGACACTTGAGAGTTGATAAATATCCACTCCTCTCCACAAAACAAAACAAAACAGAGAGAGAGAGGGGACAGAATTACGAGTGTTTTGAGATCAGATTACCCATAGTTGGTGTGTGTGTGTGTGTGTGTGTGTGTGTGTGTGTGTGTGTGTGTGTGTGTGTGTGTGTGTGTGTGCAGGGGTGTCGCACCAAATTCTGGGCCCTGGGTACTTTTAACAATTGAAAAATAGCAGATATACAAGCTCACAGCACGGCACCGAGTGCCGCGCTGCGAGCTTGTTGAGAATGTGTGCAAGTCTTTGAATATTTCAAATCCGTCTAAGGTTTTTTGAAAGACCCATGTTTCTATGTCAGTGGTGCTCAAAATCTTTCATGTGAAGGACCCCCAAAATGATATGTATTTGGCCACGGACCCCCATCTCAAAATATTTAGTTCCAGGGACACCCCAGAAGCAAAATTTGAGTTACAAATGTTAGCAAAAAAAAGACACATATTCAAAGATTTGCACACATTTTCACAACTTTACAAAAATAGATCTACAAGCTTGCAGCGCAGCACTTGGTGCCGCGCTGTGAGCTTGTATATCTGCTATTTTTCAATAACTAAAGGGTTAGGGTTAGGGTAAGTATAAAATAATTCCAGGCCCCTCCACCTTGGGCCCTAGTAACTCAGTCACTCTTTCCACCCCCTTGTGACGCCCCTGTGTGTGTGTGTGTGTGTGTGTGTGTGTGTGTGTGTGTGTGTGTGTGTGTGTGTTTATGAGTATCCTTTCTCTAAGACCAGGCGTTACGGTGTACGAAGGAAAACAAACATCAAACCTTTTCTGTACAATGACACATTACCACATGCACTAAGCGCGCGCACACACACACACACACACACACACACACACACAAACAAACCGAAACGCCGGGTCCCCCCCCCCCCCTGCCACACTAGAATTAGCAGCCTTCATTCCAGGAATTGTCCCCAACCCTGGCGAGAAACAACGTCAACACCCCTTCCAGAACTCCAACATGTGTTGTGTGTGTGTTTGTTCGCGTACGTACTATGTGTCATCATCATCACAATGTTATTCAACATGTGTTTGTGTTGGGGTGTTGGGTTACCGTGTGCGCGTTAGTGCTGAGCGGACGCGTTTGTGGGGGTCTGATGTATCACGGATGTCTTCAACGCATACTTGTGTACTGAACGTATGTGTGTGTGTGTGTGGTGTGTGCTGAGCAGACACATTTGTTTGTGTTCAAATCGTTTTGATGCCAGAGTGCGAGTGTTCCTGCATAATTAGAGTGTGTGTGTGTGTGTGTGTGTGTGTGTGTGTGTGCGCGCGTGTGTGTGTGTGTGTGTGTGTGTGCGTGCGTGCGTGCATGTGTGTGTGCGCAGTGATTACGGCAGGAAACACATTTTTTCCATCCACTGCAGTAATCAGACCCCACAGAGCACTTATCTATTCAACCAACCAAGCTAATTGTTCAGACGTGTGGATGCTCAAGTGGTCCTCAAGCTTTTCTGGATCAGGGCCCACTGGAGAATCTCTAAAGCGTTTGCGGCCCACACATCTGACCACAGAGCACGGCAGACCAAAGCGGTCAGATGCGTGGGCAGAGTGCATTTTCAGAGCATGTTCACTTTAATGATGAATCAATCGATTGTGTTCTGGTTTGGATCAATGAAACAGACCTAGTATACCTCAAGTTGTTGTGATAGAGGTTTGTTGTTCACCTAGTATCCTATGCTTGGTGCCGCGCTGTGAGCTTGTTTATCTGCTATTTTTCAATATCTAAAGTATAAAATAATTAAGGCCCCTCCACCTTGGGCCCTAGTAACTCAGTCCCACTTTAGCCCCCGTTGTGACGCCCCTGAGCACAGTACACTGTACCTGAGCTGAGCAGAGGAGGCGGTACTTCAGATATGAAGTCAGAGGCAGAGTCCCTCACATCCTGGTCCTCGTCCTGCAGGAGCGTGAAAACAGTCCTCCACAGGCTCAGAGTGGCTGACAGACCTGGGGGAAAACAACACACACATTTATATATGCAGTAACTCAAGACGGAGAGAAAGAAGGGAAAGCAAATCAAAGCAATCGCTGGCCAATATTTATTTTCGAGATGTTTTATTTTTTTACCTTGTAATATTAGGTCAAAGTACTGTAACAGTATAGCACAGTATAACAAGAACAACTATTCAAACATATTTGAGAAACATGCAAAAGCAGTCTACATAAAATACATTATTACATAAGACAAATAAGAACCCTACAGATCCATAATGAGTTTCAGTGTTAACTCCATATCGTCTCTGTCGGGTGGAAACCTAATGTCAAAAACTCGTACTTTTCAGGATTCTAATTTTAAAAAATAGCAAAAGTAGCGTGATCGACAAGCTCAAAACGTGATGCTTCGTGCCACGTTTCGAGCTTGCAGATCTGCTACTTTCGATGCTTTTGTGTGACGCTGTAGTGTGGTCATACTCATAGTATGGATATTATACTGGGCTATGATCAGAGTTGTTTTTGACAGCAAATTTTGATTTAGTTTTAGTCATAGTCTTTTGAACAAAATGTCATTTATTTTCAGTCATAATTTAGTCACCTGAAAATAATTAGTTTTAGTCTAATTTTAGTCGACTAAATATCATAAAATTTTAGGCGACTAAATCCACAGTTGATTTAGTCAACTGAAATGTATTTTGGCAGGCCTTGATGGCATCGTAATGACAGATTTTACACTTGGTTGTGTGCTGAAAATAGCAGATCTACAAGCTCACAACACGTCGCGCTGCGACGCGTTGTGAGCTTGTAGATCTGCTATTTTCAGCACGCAACACGTGAGAGCAACCAAACATAAAATGACTCTCTTCTCCACTAGTCCCTCCCTATCATTTTAGTCTAGTCTTTATTTTGTTGACGAAATTGTCAATATATTTAGTCTTAGTTTTAGTCATCACAGCTTAGTTTTTATTTAGTTTTCGTCAGTGAAAAAAAACGCAGTCGACAAAACACTTTCGTCATAGTTTTAGTCGACGAATTCAACACTGGCTATGATGACCCAGAGATATACAGTCCAGTCACTGTGACTCACCCAGAGGCAGAGCAGGGCTGGCCAGCACCGAGGCGGTGCAGCTGACCAGCACCTCAGCAGCAGTTAACTTCAGCTCCAGCGGCTGCTCCTCACTGCAGCACGCGCTCACCAGCACCCCCCACTGAGCCAGGAGGTCCACTGCACGCGCACTCTGGGTGGGAAGATGGTAGAACGGGTACACATCGTTGTGTATCATTATTTTATGCTTTAACCATTGAAAAACAGCAGATATACAAGCTCACAGTGCCGCGCTGTTAGAATTTTGACCCGATTCTATAAGTGTCTTTTGAATCCTTCTAAGATTTTTTTTGAAAAACCTATGTTTCTATGTCAGCAATCTGGCTATAGCCATCGTCAAAGAAAAGGTCCTTTTCACTTAAATGAAGCTCAGTTAGTCTGTTATTGAGAGACTACTATGTCAGTGGTTCTCCAACTTTTCCATGTGAAGGACCCCCAAAATGATATTTATTTGGCCACGGACGCCCATCTCAAAATATTTTGTTCCAGGGACCACCCAGAAGCAAAATTTGAGTTACAAACGTTCGCTTTAAAAATATATATATTTAAAAATGTTCCCACATTTTCACAACTTTTTCAAAAATAGCAGATCTACAAGCTTTTATATCTGCTATTTTTTAATAGTTAAAGCATAAAATAATGGCCCGGACGTCCAGATGTCCAGACACATACAAGCTGTGACGGTTCTGACAGTAAACTGCGACCTACAGTCGCAATTGCTATCATATGGGGTCCATATGCTCTTCCAGCTAGGGTGTGTCATGGCCACCGCCAGCCACGTAGACTACAATTATGAATATAATATCACCAAGCACAGCCAAAAACAGTATTATCTGCTGACATTGCTAATATTTATTTGGTGAAACCGCTATCATTTATGTTTTGAGGTTATCAGCACCATAGTAAACGCAGGCCACAAGTTATTACAACATGATAACTCTTACATGGGCACTTCATTTACCAATACATAGGCACTGTACTGGAAATGCATGCAATGTTCAATTATTACCGGCTGATCCTTGATGACTGATGTCATGTCAATTCTTACTGTACATACAAAACGTTAGGCCAGGGGTCTTCAATGTTTTCGTAGCGATTTGTGTTTTTTTTCCCAGACATTTAGCAACTTCAATCGTCGATAGGCCTACGTAGTAAACTTGATCTTTCACTCTGTACATGGTCTGCTCTTTTTGACCTCTACACCAAACATCTTTGCTGAAAATAGCCAATCTACAAGCTGAGAGCTTGTAGATCGCCTATTTTTGGCTAAAGTTCTCCTCAGAATAGGGATGCGAGAGTTCAACGTTTTTAATTGAAAATAATTATCCTATCACACAATGATTTGGTGGCCCCCCTGTAGTAACTCTGAGGACCCCCTAGGGATCCCGGACCTCTGTGTTAGGCTAATTTCAATTTAGATAATTCACAATCTCAACGTTCCACATACTGTGAGAAATACTTAACCAGGATACTGTCACCAGGTCTGGTGACAGTATCCTGGTCAGTATTTGACCAAGTATTTTGAATCTTTTTCAAAATACTTTTTATGTATTTTCGCTCATCTCTGCCCTTCAAAGAACTTCCCCATTTGAGAAACCAGTCAGGGAATGTGAGGAGGGGAAGTGGTGTTGTTGATTTGCGGGTTCTGTGAATTAATAATTCCATTGCAGACCAATTGTTCCACCAGACTAAAACACTGCGATAGACGGTTTGAGTTTGACATTACGTTGTCAGAACGAGCATTCACAGATCCATTTTTATGGGATGTGAGTAAATATGCCTTTTTTACGTTTCCTACAAAAACGAAAAAGTTAATTATTTCAAAATGGTCAGGGTAAAAGTCTCGGGGAGACACAGAATTTCTCTTTTGGGCCTTGGCTGAAAGGTTTGCAACACATCGTACCAGGCAGCATACTTTGATTTAAAAAACGCAAACCTGTTAGGCAAAATGTGTACAGGTTGGCATGTCTAAAATATAGCGTATAACCAGTCCGTACCTTGGGGCCAGAGTTTACCAGTTGAACCACCAGTCGAGAGGCCAGCGTCAGGGAAGCACAGTGTAGCTCCACACTGAAACACAACATAGAGAATATACCAAGATTTACTATCTGTCCATAACGGCGCTGAGTCGGCGACCGCCGCAACGCTCGACACAGTGACTTGCTCTCTGCCGCTCGCTCGGCGCTGTCTCATGGTCGCCTGAGACGGCGCGCCTCCGTCGTCATCACAGAAAACAAGCGCTCCTTCACTACGGATTCCAATATAGCTGCCCCCAGGCAAAAACTAAAGAAGAAAAACAGAAAAGTAATTTCTTTATTTTTATTACCGAAAATTTCCCAGATTGGTTCTTTGTTAGTTCATCCTGGTCTTGCTTCTGCACGTACACGTACACGTGTACACACACACACACACACACACACACACACACACACACACACACACACACACACACACACACACACACACACACACACACACACACACACACACACACACACACACACACACACACACACACACACACAAACCCCATCCATCCATCCCTCACTCAACTGTATTGCCTTACAGTCCACAAAAGGAAGTGTGCTGGTGCTCAACACTACATTATGTATCACAATGGCCCGGTGTGCCATTCAATCACATGGGAGACAAGGGGCAGCCGAGCAACTCTATCCGGACCTTCCCCGGCTCTAATCATAACCTTGGGGCCACTCCAAAGGGAAAGTGGATCCTCGGGACCAGAGATTGCGGCCGGGCCAAGGATTTACACGGGAGGCTGAGAGCCTTTGTAATCCAATCCTTATTCAGGCCTGTATTCTCTTGTCGGGGGGTGAGAAAAATACAGCACCGTGTGTGTGTGTGTGTGTGTGTATGTGTGTGTGTGTGTAAAGTAAGTAAAGAGAGTCCATGGATGTCAAAGGGCTTACAGTACACACACACACACACACACACATACAGGGGTGTTGCCAAATAGGTGCGCATTCTCATATAACAGGCATTCAACAATACATGTTCAAACGCGCGTGTGCGTGCACACACACACACACACACACACACACACACACACACACACACACACACACACACACACACACACACACACACACACACACACACACACACACACACACACACACACACACACACACACACACACACACACACACACACACACACACACACACACAGTTTGTTACACAAACATGGCCACCAGCGGCCAGCGCGGCACACCTGGGTCCAGGTGCAGGGTGAAAGTGCAGCCGGTAAAATAATCTCTCTCTTCCATGGACGCTGGCTCTGAATACAGGACTTGACAGTGGGCCTGCCACCGCTATGTGAGGGCCCCTTCAGCCTTCACACAGCCAACCAGTGGAGTCAGAGCTTGTGTTTGCACCTTGGCCTCCTGTGCATTCCTGTCTCTTCCAGCCCGCCTAAAAGGCTGATTCGTACTTCGTCGCGCGACGTGCCACTTCACTTGCAGAAAATAGCAGACCTACAAGCCCCCAATGCGTCGCATCCTCAACACGCTGAGGGCTTGTGCTGTAGGTGTGCTATGTTCTGCATGCTGCTACACCGTTGTGCAACCGACCATGATTGAAGCTGAAAAGGGGGGGGGGTGTTGAGAGCTGTTTTGGCAGCAGGTTTGAAGATGAGAACGGTTATTTTGGGGTCACACCGTGGCCTCCCTTTTCCTGTGTTCACATCGAAACTCAATACAGTGGGTTGCAGACATGTGCCTACTTTATTTTACACAGCAATTTGAATTGAAAACTATGAATTTAGTCTATGGACTGGAGGTGGTCTTCCTGCTCTTATATTGAGAAATGTAGACCCTGTGTTCTGGTTGACAAGTGGCATTTCCTGAAGCTCAAATCACAATAAACAGGCATTTGGTCTTAAGCTTACTGGTAGAAAGGTAATCTCCCGCGGGTTCAAATGCAGGGAAGGACATGAATCTTATGGATTGCAGCGAGTGTGTACAAACTACAAATGGGACCAAATGGTTAAATTGAGGATTACTGTAGAGTGTAACCTGGGACAAATTATAAGTCACTTTCAGTTAAGCATTATATATTATGGACGTTTTTTAGAGTTCTAAGCGAGTGGCTCTATGTATAAACATGACATTCCGGTGCAGTAGGATCAGATTTTCTGCAGGCAGGACCCTTGACTTAAGTCTGGGTAATGTCTGATTTGGCTCAAACCTATCTACAGTATGTGTGAATGGTCGCAGTGATTGTCTGGTGAATTTACAGCATTCAGATCGAACATAAACATCTCTTTAATACTACAGTAGCCTAACTGTAGACAACAAGATACACTTGACGATTACCCTCCTAACCTTTATAAGTCACCTCTCCCTGCAGCGTGCACTTGGCTGTATATGGAGGCCAATGTTCTCTGATTTGAGACCGTTTCCAGATCATGTGTTTGTCCGTTTCTTTTTGATTCAAAGTATGTTAAAGCTCGTTGTCAACATTAGGCCTGCTATGGTAGGAAAAGATGTTTCGTTTTTGTTTTGCATGGGTGCATCAATGGGAGACTGCATGTCGAGCAACCAATGTATCTGTCATGTTCTGCAGAAGGATATAAAAAAAGATTGCATTTGATCCTGGCATCTCCCACAGGCTGTGCCCGAGTTATTTACGTGGGGGTAGCCAATGTGTGAGTCTACAACCCAGACCCCACCCCTCACCTTATCAAACTGAGTATTTGCCTTAACTCATTTACTGCCGAACGATTCCCCGGACATTTCCCGGAGTTAATCTCTGAAAGTGGCTATAGTGTTGCAGAACAACACAACAGAATCCTCAGAGATACTTTTACTCCAACAAAGTAACAATGGGTCAGTTGTTACATTCTACCCATGCACATGATTTTATATGCTGGATTTGTTTTTCTACCTGCACAAGAAGTATGTCTGCCTGCCATAGTGCCATCTATCCATTGCACATTTTCAATGCACCTTGTAAACTGGACTTTGATTTGACTGCGCCTTCATGTTATTTTGCTTCCCTGTACCTCTCTTTTATATGATTTTCCTCATTCCAACTCTTCCTGAGAGATGTGTGATGTGAAAATAAAGTTGAATTAAATTATTCTAAGACTTCTTTGACCAGTGGTTCCCAAACCTTTTAGCTCGAGACCCAAAACAGAAATGAGATGTTTACCCGGGACCCAAACTAGTGAAAACAGCGGATCTACAAGCTCACAACACGTCGATTCACGCCGCATTGTGAACTTGTAGATCAGTTATTTTCTTAAACATTTGTGTTCTGATTTATGGAAAGCCCTTAAAATGTGTCCGCGACCCACAAATGAGTTTGGGAACCAGAGGCTTTGACCTTGTAAAAGGAGTACAATGGCTGAAGAAATGGTTCAAATGTACTGCAGGAAGGGCCACGTCTTGCGGTGCAGCGGACTGGAAACCCCAAACCACTCTGAGAAAAAGCACCTGGTGCCTCGAGGCTTGAGCCATATCACATTAAAACAGCAATATTGAAGTACACGTGTCAGAAAAATAGAAATAGAAAAGGTCACGAAAAATAAAACACACACAGTATTATTTAGAACGAACAGTAAAATTCTAGATATTTGGGATGATTTGGTACTTGGTCTTAAGAGCTTTACACACATCAAGAGTTGTTATGAAAACAGTTTGTGCTTAGCTCACAACCAAATACCTATTTATCAGTGGGGGGGGGCTGTTTGATTATGCAAAAGAGGTTATGCTGACTTCTCAAAAGGTCTTTGATGTGCTCAAAAACAAAACAATCTCTATCTGAGCCGTGCATAAAACCGGGAGATAAGATTCATGTTTTTAATTAGCATTTTTATACCGCTCATGCAGACGGAATTCATATAGTAAAATCTGCAGTGTTCATTTATCCATTTCTGAGAGTGCCCAAATGTAATCAAAGGGACCTGTTGAGGGTCTCATTGGTTATATTTGTACACTCTAAAGAGTTGAACGAACACTGAGGAGTTTACTGATGTGTAGGTAAGATCTCTTCCTGAGAGATGTGTGATGTGAAAATAAAGTTGAATTAAATTATTCTAAGACTGCTTTGACCAGTGGTTCCCAAACCTTTTAGCTCGACACCCAAAACAGAAATGAGATGTTTACCCGGGACCCAAACTAGTGAAAACAGCGGATCTACAAGCTCACAACACGTCGATTCACGCCGCATTGTGAACTTGTAGATCAGCTATTTTCTTAAACATTTGTGTTCTAATTTATGGAAAGTCCTCAATTTTTCTTTGATTTCTTCAAGAAATTACTGGAATAAAAAAAATCATTGAATTTTGTTTTTAGGTAAGGTCTCTGACCTGTCAGTGGACTCTTGGGCCAGGGAGAGGAGGCGGGACAGAAAGTCCTCATGGGATAGGCTCTGAGAGCCGTCACTCCACCGCGGCTCACTGCTGGAACGCAACGCGCACAACGCCTGGAGAACCTGAGAGCAGAGAGAGGGAAGGAGAGAAAGAGAAGAGACAAGGAAGAGAGAAGGAGAGAAAGCAAGAGAGATACAGGGGGTATTAGGGTTAGAATAGGGAGATGGGGCTCCCGCTGGCCTACTGGTCCAGGCGCATAACACATAGGCATTGCCACATAGGCATTAATGCCTGAAGGCGTCGCCGGTTCGATTCCCGATCCGAACGACCTTTGCTGCATGTAACTCCCCGTCTCTCCCCCCATTTCCTGTCAGTCTACTGTCCTATCCAATTAAGGCATAAAAGCCCAAAAAAAAATCTTAAAAAAAAAGAAAAAAAAAGAAGAAAAAAAAGAATAGGGAGATGGGTAGGAGAAAACAGGTAGAAAAAGGGTGATATAAATAGAGGACAATGGGTAGAGAGAATGATGAGAAGGGGGGGGGGGGGGGGTGAAGGAGGAATAGAGGAGAGAGAAATAAGGTTGAAATTTGATCAAAATATTACACCGCAAACACTAATGACCTCTATCCGCACACACCCACACACAAACTCTCTCTCTCTCTCACGCCAGGAGCTGGCGGGGGAGGTTGCTCCAACGCGTCCATCAACATGCAGAGCTTTGGTGTCCTCTCCTCTGTGCCGTTTGGCTGGCCCAGTGCCCTGGAGGTATTTTTACCAGGCAGTACCACGGAACGGCCAGATCCTCCCTACGCACACACCCTAACCACGGGCACACAGCTGCCTTGCTCGCACACACATGCACGCACGCACACACACACACACACAATTGTACGGACACATAGAGCTCATGCTCGTGCATAAAGAGACTAATTATGCATGCTGTAAACTACACACAGTCATTTCTCCTAGATTTGAGCGTCTCTGCACCATACTCTATAAATCGTTCTCTTTTAAGTCTCTTTTCTCACTCGCCCAGTGTTAATTTTGTCGACTAAGACTAATGCTGCATTCACACTGCAGATATATAGTTGAACGTTTAGCTTGCTTGGTCAATGTTATCTCAATGGAAACCAGCTTTAAAGCTTCCAAACCTTCGTTTGGTGTGTGTCCTGTATCTTTAAAGCTGGTTTCCATTGAGATAACATTGACCAAGCAAGCAAAACGTTCAACTATATATCTGTAGTGTGAATGCAGCATTAGACTAAAAGACTAAAAGACTACAAGATTTTGATATTTTGTCGATAAGACTAGACTAGACTAAAACAGTCCCAAAAGACTAAGACTAAGACTAAAGTGGCGTTTCCATAAAGCCACTTTTTGCGCATTAACAGCTTAGTCGCAAAATGTTTTTATGGAAACACTTCAAAATGCGAATAAACTTTCATTATCCGCAAAAAAGATTATCCGCTTGGAGGAGGAGGATTTTGAGGCTTAATCGAATAAACTAAATGCGCAAAAGTGAATGGAAACGGGTCAGACAATACATTCGAATAAAGTATGACGTTCTAGGTCCATTTCCCCTGCCACTTTGTCCATGGTATAGCGTTAGCCCACAAAACAAACCTGTTGTTTGTTACACACGGAGTGACACGGACCATGTGTAAATTCCTCCCGTTTTCACCTCAAGCCATCGGTGACGAGCGAACCCTTCCTCATCCCACGGTGTTGCGTGCCTGAAGTGCCCAATCTACAAGCTCACAGGCACAGCAGCTCGCATCCACGTCTCCGCGCCGCGTTGTGAGCTTGCAGATCGGCCACTTGACCTTCCAGAGGACGCTGAAACTTCCACTGTGCAGCGACGTGACTGCGGTTTTCCCGGTGAATCGGTAGCTTTATAACCTGACTTTCGCCAGATGGTGGCAGCATTGCTTATGCATTGCTTTACCATCTGGGCTCGCTCCAGCACAGTTGATAACACTCGTAAAGTCCCGGGCCGGACCAATCAGCGGCAGCTATGGGCGGGCTCTGAGCGGCTCTGAGCCAATAGAGTCTGATTGCAGACCACGTGGAAACCCAGGAGGCGGATTCTGGGTGCAACGTCATGCAGACAGGCCAATATGAGTGGTTGGAGTTGGCACGGCCATATCCAATCACCTGCTTTAGAATTTGAAAAAATGGCCCGCCCCTTACATCGGTTGTGCTGGACCGAGCCCAGATGGTAAAGCAGAGCGTTATGCAGGCATACGCAATGCTGCAGTTCAGGCCAAAGGTGGTACTGCAGCTGAAATGCTCTGAGAGCCATTCAAAAATGAGAGAGGCTCTCTATTCAGGAGTGGTAATTTAGCCTCAAACCTTTTGAAAAACGTTTTTGGGACATAAACAATATGACATAAATACTTTTTAAATGCATGGTGTATCACCTTTAAGACTGTTATTTGTGTTATTCAAAAGACTAAGACTAAGACTAAATCTAAGTCTAAGACTAATGGCTGAAAAAAATTACACTGGCATGTAACTGCAATGAAATTAAAGGCAAATACATATTTTATGTATGGTTTATTTTGACCAAGTAACAGGCAGTAGAAGACAATGACTTGTTCATAATTATGTGGTTATATTAGGCTAAAAAACCTATCCTAAAAGACGAAGACTAAAAGTCTAAGACTAATCCCAAAAGACTAAGACTAAGACTAAAATGTTTTGAAATTTACTCGACTAAGACTAGACTAGACAAAAATAATTTCAGAAGACTAAGACAGGACTAAGACTAAACGGTGTGTTATTCAAAAGACTAAGACTAAATCAAAATTTGCTGAAAAAATTAACACTGACTCGCGACTCGCCCATCCATCAATCTGTCTGTCACGTTGCAAGGCATTGTGAGCATGTAGCTCGGCTATTTTCACAACTGCTTGTAATATTTGATCAAAAAGGTCTTAAAAAATCCTTAGATTGTCACTTTAGAAATTAGCAGATACCCTCATACACTTAAACTTTATGTTGGTTTGTTTACTGTTGAGTGAGAAAACAATGTTAACATTAAGCTAAACATCTGGGGACCCCCCAAAATAATTTGGACCCCCCTCCCCCTGACCCACACGTTGAGAACCCCTGCTTTACAGGAAATGGAAAAGAATAACCTGTGTTACAATAGATCCAACGTTGCTATTATTTAGTTGCAAGCTCTTGATACTTTCACTTGTTCAATATTCATAAAATCGACAGACACCTAACCACTTTCACTTTCAAATATTTTCAAGAGTAGCAAATATACACAACACGGCACATTGCGACAAGATTAAACATCTTCTATTCGACAAAGTAGGGCATTCATTTATGATGAAATGAATACATAAACAGTTGAAACTCATACATACGAGGTTTCTGCCCGACAACAACGATGTGCAGGAACCATGGCATCATCAGAGACAAATCTCCCTGCCCCTCAGGTCACACCTTGTGGGAGAAGGTTGACTTGGTTCTGACGAGGAAAAACGAGTTGTTTTTCTCTTCAGGTGGTGGACAGAACTGAGAACACGTGTTGACATTCTTGCTGCATAGTTCAATGATTATTATTTCTGTTGAGTCCCAACCTGCCATTTAGTGATACTTTAAAATAAGGCCTGCTTTATAGGGTCGGTACATCCCCCTGTGTGTGTGTGTGTGTGTGTGTGTGTGTGTGTGTGTGTGTGTGTGTGTGTGTTATGATTGACTGGGTGTGTGCTCGTGCATGTGTCTACATGTCTGTGTGTACATTTGTGCATGTGAGCAGTAAAACGACTAAAAGCTTCTGAAGGAGACCTCCTCCCACCAGCTGCCACTGGGTTAATGTCTGTCTGTTTGTCTGTTGCCCTACCTGTCTGTCCATTTAAAACACAATACATACATACATAAACAGACAGACAGACACATTAAGTCACAGTACACAAGATCCATATCCTGCACTATCCATTACAAGACTATTTGTCTTTTGAATACAGACTCCTGTATGGATACTGGCACACTTGCACATGAACTACAAGGATGTACATTGCTGAACTCTGACAAGGATAAGGATAACTGTTGAGACTGTACACACACGCCTCTCTAACATAAAACACACACCGATTCCCAGCAGCGATGAGTAGTCCTGTCAGTTAATGACAGGAGTGACAGAGCAAAACACAGGGGGACAAGCCAGGGTGTCCCAACGTCACCAACACACTGAAATACCACCCACTGCCTTAAATATATGACACACACTATACCTTCCAAAACAGTGTGCAGTGGTGGAAAAAGGTACTCACATTTTTTACTTAAGTATCTGTAAAGCGTCTTGGATAAAGGTGCTATATAAATGCACCATTAAAGTAAAAGTATCAATACTGCAATAAAGAAACACTCTGTTACAAGTAAAAGTCCTGAATTCAAAATGTACTTGAGTAAAAGTACGAAAGTATTGCTATCAAAATGTACTTAAAGTACATAAAGTACTCATTATGCAGAATGTCCCAATTCACAGGTTTTCAAATGTATAAAAATATATTATTTAAAATATTTGAAAATAGCAGACCGGTGCCTGTTGGGCAGAACAGTCACCATTGACGTCCAGTTGTGCAATACCTGTCTGTAGGCATTTATTTCAGCATGCGGTTGTTACCATGGTGGTGACACTGTTTATTATCAGTGATGTCAGCATGCAGACAGATGGCAGACATCATCTCCAAATTTGGGCATCGTTTCAGCTTGCGGCTGTTACCATGGTGGATGTCTGGCCATGGTGGCAACACTGTGTAGTATCAGTGATGTCAGCATGCAGACAGATGATCGACGGACAGACATTCGGTAAATCAATAGTTAGTTAACCTTTTAGCAAAGCACTTTTAACCCCAAAATATTACTTTGGGGAACCCCCTGGGGGTCCCGACACTTTCACTTAACTCATACAGTGCCAGGCGACTTTTAGAGCAACTTTCTCACTATGGAGTTCCCTGCCAAGCGACTTTGGGCGACTTTTACTTACTTTTTTTTTTTTTTTTTTTTTTTTTTGGACCCAATTAAATCTAGTAAACATGATTTCAATCGCGATTTTGCGTTCCACCCCCCATACAACCCCATCTTTCAAACATGGCAGCCATTTTTGTTTACATCTGAAGAAAACATTATGGCTGATAAATCATGAATGCCTGAACGGATTTCCAATCTTTTTTTTTTGTTTGAAAGCTGTGAACAGCCTGCACAAACATGGTGCATGATCTGTGCATGGGCGTGCATGATCTGTGCACTATAAATTACATGGGAGTCTATGGAGGCTTCTGGCACTAGTGCCACTCGAGGGGCATTTTAAATTGGCAGTAAGTGAGTTAACTCAGTTTGTTCAAATGTAACCAAAGGACCAAGGTGCAGTGGGGTCCACTCTCAAGAGTTAAATTAACACTGAGGGTTTTGCTGTGTACTAAACCTCTAAGAAAGTATATAAATACGTCGTTGTCGGGAGAAAACCTTGTATGTCCAAAACCGTTCGTTTTGCATCCATCATTTTAAAAATTATTTAAACTAGTGAAAACAGCCGATCTACAAGCACACAACGCCTCGCACCGTGAGGCGTTGTGTGCTTGTAGATCTGCTGTTTTCACTACTTTTTTTGCGACAGCCTTGTACGATGAAGCAGGGCTTTGCTTTGCAAAAGAACGTACAAATTTGAAACTTGGAGATACAGGGTTTCCGTCCGACAACGACGAATATAAGAAGAGGTGTGTGTCTGTTTATGTGTGTTTAAGTGACTGTATGAGACGATGGCTGAACAAGCCATAAAATAAAATAGAAACCAATACAGAGGTTGGTGGGGGGCGTGACAGAAAGAGGGGGAAGACCGACAGAGAGCAAGAGGGAGGGAAGTCTTCTGCCAATGTGCTTGGCGTGCCCTGCTGTCCCTCATTAGGCTCTCACGCAAGCCTCTGGAATATGGATCGGGATGTGCGATCAATTTGTGGCAATTGTCAGTGCGGCTCAGTGCTATGGTGATAAATAGGGGAGATGCATTCACTTTTTGTGTGGCTTATTCACTCATCATGGCATGAAAGGCCCCGGAGTTGAGGCTCCGTTCTGAGCCTGTGGTTCAGCAAGACACGGCCGGGTCTCCCAGTGCTATGACACACACACACACACACACACACACACACACACACACACACACACACACACACACACACACACACACACACACACACACACACACACACACACACACACACACACACACACACACACACACACACACACACACACACACACACACAATGATAACACAAAGGAGATTACGAGTGCTCACACCACCCCATAAACCTGCCAGACATATATATGGCTACTCACTCAGACAAACGTACAACAAACAAATGCCCAACTCCCTGTACTGTTCAAAGTGTATGCGTGTGTGTGTGTGTGTGTGTGTGTGTGTGTGTGTATGCATACACCGCAAAATCCTGAGTGTTAACCTTACGCTGAGTGTTTGACACTGTAAAACGACCCTTATGGCGCAGTCTTTACACAAGTGGCTCCCAAACCTTTTAGCTTGTGACCCAAAAGGGAGATTAGACGTTTGCCTTGGACCCAAACTAGTGAAAACAGCAGATCTTCAAGCTCACAACGCTTGTAGATCAGGTATTTTCACTACTTCTTAAACATTTGTGCTCTAATGTCTGGAATTTGTAGATCTTTCTTTGATTTCTTCATGAAATTACTGGGGGGAAAAAACATTGCATTTTGTTTTTAATTCATTAAAAAAAAATCTTTTTGGGAATGTTTTTTGAAAATATTTTGAATAATAATTAAATAAAAAAACTAAATGTAGGAAACCAAAAACAAAGGGACCCGTAAAAATGTGTCTGCCACCCACAAATGGGTCCCGACCCACTGTTTGGGAAACAGTGCTTTACACTCTAAAAGGTAACACTCTGGATTTTGCAGTGACGTGCGTGTTTGTGTGGTCCCACCGTGGCCAGACACTGGGGGTGTGTCTCGTGAAGAGCCATGCTGGTCAGGATAGGCAGGGTGGTCTCGCCAAGCCACCGAGATCTCTTCTCCTCCTCCTCCTCCTCCTCCTCTCCCAGCTTCTTCAGGAGTGCCTCCAGTGCCAGCTCCCTGACCTCGTAGTGCGTGCAGCTCAGCACACACACCAGGAGCTGTGCCCCTAGCTGTGGGCCCCCCCAGAGCTCCGGGCTCTCCACGCTGGCATTGAGGGCCACTCGCGTCAGGCTGAGCAGGTACTGGGTGGTGCCGGGGCCCAGGGCCAGGGCACAAGGGCCGCCGTTGGGGGCCACAAGCTCAGAAGCCGTCAGGATGTCCAGGGTCTCCTTGCGTAGGTCACCGAGGTCCGAGTCTGGATAGGAGAGAACAGAAAACGTTAGGGGTGTAACGATACATTTTAACAACGATACGATGCGCATCACGATACATGGTTGACGATACGATACATGGATGATATTGGTTCATTCATGGCGATACGATACAATTCGATTCAATGATGATCTATAGTAACTATTTAGCAAAAAAATTAAATCTGTGTGAAACACATCATTAGTACATGTTTTTATGTAAACACTGTGATTCTCTAGCAAATATTTAAAAAATGACATTTCAACACATATGGACAAACCCGCACATTGACATGAACACAGAGATTACACACATTTATCGATAGACGATATTATCAAAGACAATATTGCAAAGACATTCTTTTTCTTTTTTTCCCCTTTTCCCCAACCCTCCCCCCATATTGCTATCATTAATCACTCCTTGAAAAATAATAAAGACAGTAACAATAAAAATAAATACAAAACAATAAATCAGCGTACACAATATGCACGATAGTAAAGAAAAATAGTTACACAAACAAGGTTAAGTACAATAAAAAAAATATATATATATATATATATATATATATATATAATATATATAATAAAAATACCAATGGAATTAAGTCTCCTAGAAACCATAGTTGTATTATTTACACAGATCAAGTCGATAGAGTGCTAACAGACATCACCCTCCTCAATTATGTATATCATTACAAGTTGCCCCGAGAGGTGGCCATTACATTTTCTGAGTTGTACAGTGTTGGTGTTCAAATAGATTTTGCGAATATTTGGAAATATACGATATGTGTGTCTGGGAGTCTTATTCATAATAAGATAGGAGGTAGGTTGTGGGCGTAGCTTAACTGTTACAACAGAGACACATGCGATGCCAGTTGTGGGAATTGAACCCATGCCCTTCCAGGGCATCAGATAGTATATGTGACGGATTTAACCTGTGATTGGCACAGATGGCCAAGTGATTAAGGTTAAGTCACAGGTGAAGGTGAAGTCCAAATCTTTGTGTGATAGAAACCGTTTTCTCCTTGAATCCTAGCGTCCATATTCTGAGAACTTTAAAAATAGCAGATCTACAAGCTCACAATGCCTCGCGCTGCGAGGTGTTGTAAGCTTGTAGATCGGCTATTTTCGGCAAAGCAGTTTGGTGTAGAGGGGAAAAGGTTTATTGACGGTTCAAGTGGTTAAATATCTGGAAACACAAATGGACATGAATCCAAAATACACTGTACAGAATGACTCATATATGGGCATAAAAGTGATGTCACGTGACATCACTTCCTGTACTGAAAAACACGTTGACATCACTTCCTGTACAGACAGACAAGCGACAAGGTTTTTCAGGGTATATGCGACCTTCGGTCACAATTATGTCCCCAAAAATTAAGTAACGCAATAAGCTCATTTTACGTTTGTAGTACAGTATATAGGACTTGAGTGGATAAGTGGGGGAGACATGTAGATGACAATTCAACATTGAATACAATCCAACTCCTCTCTGAGAATGTGAACCATTCCTTTTTCTAACAAACACATGTACAGACATCAGACCAGTCTAGAAGCCAGCGGCGTTCTATTTAGGCTTTTTATTGGAAGGGCTGTGTAAACGTCTGTTTGGAAATGCCCGCCACTGTGCCAGCGCAGCCACCTGTGGATTCACACCCCTCACTGAGTGATGGACACGCAAACAAGCGCGCACACCCTCTCTTGTGTGTTCACTCACGTGCACGGGCACACGCACACCGGTCCTCTGAAATCTAAGCATAATCCAGTGGTAGGGCTAGTGAAGTTAGTGGGTAACCTAATGCCATTGTAAAGCTGTGCTCCTCCCTACAGCACTGCTCCGAGACCCCACTGTGACAGCCAACTCAATTAGTTTAACATGCGCGTGCGCACACACGCACGCACACACACACACATACACGCACACTTTCACACATGCTCAAGCATGCACGCTCACTTACCCCCTCTCTTGCACACTCGGTAGCTCATAAGTATTCCAGCATGCACACTAGGGTGGATCTTAAATGACCTTTTTTAGATTTTCTTGAGTCTCACCCCCCAATTATGTTCCAATGTACAAAAAAATGCTTTGGTTAAAATTTGGTTGAATTTCAAGCATATTTAGAGGTAGCTCAATCAAGTCAAAGATTGTACATTTTATTGGTCAAAATCGAATTGCACTGCAGGCACATTTAAGTTATACATTACACATTATTCTTATACTAAGCACAGAAATTATAATTTTTAAGCTTACAAATCTAAACACAAATCTGATTACATGTTTGTCATATGTCAAACCAGAATTAATGTATTGTAGGAAATAGCAAAGCAAAGAATGACAATTGCTATTTTTCATTTAACATGCACAATGACATGTCTTTATTGCACACTCTTCAATCATACTCACAACACACAACAAGTACACAGCCCCACTTCCTTGTTTACCCCCAAAAACCCCGAAAGTCACTGCAGTATAGCAATTCAGTAGTTACTGATCAATTAAAGTTTGTTTACGGCTATTGGGATACTTGTGCCGATGGTTCTGCACAATTTGCAGCAAGTATTGGAGTTGGGACTCATCTTTAGTAATGAGACCTCAATATTCTTGTATTAGGTCAACCCCACACTCTGCATGATCATTGACAACATTCATTGCCTTCACTACAGCCAGAGCTTCTTGGTACTGTAGTCTACCCTGGGCTCCCACTCATCGGGATCAACGTCAAGGAAGTCATCTGGGAGATCCATCATTTTGAAAAGCACTTCAATGTTCTTCCTTGCTATTGTTCCAAGGTCAACAGTAATTCTCAGTTCATGATCTTCATTTCCATCTTTCATGGCTCTCACCATCAGCCTCTTCGTTTGCGCGCTCACTTGACTGTCAAACAATGCAAGTCCGACAATCTCTGGAGCAAAATACCATAAGTGATTGGAACACTTTTGAGAAGCAGCTTTAGACACTTCAGGATTTATTGATGAATATTCCAGCAACGATTTTAACAGCTGCCAAGTAATTTAGTGGAGCGCTGACAGCAACAGGTGCCATCATCCATGCCTTCACATAATTGCAAACTGCAAAAATGCACAAATCCATGCATGCTTTTTCTTCCCTGAAGGTCAGTTTGAATTGGCCATGAAACATCCAGATCTTCATACAATAAATAACCTTTGCCATCCAACGGGCATGATGGGTAGCTCCTGGAGCTCTGAACCGGATACCTCGAGCAGCGAGTTCATCAATAAATGCTGAGGTGTCTAAAGCTGCTTCTCAAAAGTTTTCCAATCACTTATGGTGAACAGGGGCATATGAAGAGAATTACTGTTGACATTGGAACAATTGCAAGGAAGAACATTGAAGATTTTTTCCAAGGTGCTTTGAGTGGGAGCCCAGGGAGGACTACCAAGAAGCTCTGGCTGTAGTGAAGGCGATGAATGTTGTTAATGATCATGCAGAGTGTGGGGTTGACCTAATACAAGAATATTGTGGTCTCATTACTAAAGATGAGTCCCAACTCCAATACTTGCTGCAAATTGTGCAGGACTATCGGCACAAGTATCCCGATAGCCGTAAACAAACTTTAATTGATCAGTAACTACTGAATTGCTATACTGCAGTGACTTTCGGGGGTTTTGGGGGTAAACAAGGAAGTGGGGCTGTGTACTTGTTGTGTGTTGTGAGTATGATTGAAGAGTGTGCAATAAAGACATGTCATTGTGCACGTTAAATGAAAAATTGCAAATTGTCATTCTTTGCTTTGCTATTACCTACAATACATTAATTCTGGTTTGACATATGACAAACATGTAATCAGATTTGTGTTTAGATTTGTAAGCTTAAAAAATATCATTTCTGTGCTTAGTATAAGAATAATGTGTAATGTATAACTTAAATGTGCCTGCAGTGCAATTCGATTTTGACCAATAAAATGTACAATCTTTGACTTGATTGAGCTACCTCTAAATATGCTTGAAATTCAACCAAATTTTAACCAAAGCAGTTTTTTGTACATTGGAACATAATTGGGGGGTGAGACTCAAGAAAATCTGAAAAAGGTCATTTAAGATCCACCCTAATGCACACGCATGCGCACACACACACACACACACACACACACACACACACACACACACACACACACACACACACACACACACACACACACACACACACACACACACACACACACACACACACACACACACACACACACACACACACACACACACACACACACAGCTTATGAAACCTGGTGCAACTCAATCTGGCCCCTGAGTGCCACTCAATGAGGGCCCAACAAAAGAGCGGGAAATGCCGCATTCCTCCGGAGGCGGGCCGCGTTACCGTGGAGATGGGCCAGGTTACTATGCAACCCGAGCCTCAAAGGCTGTGCGGCGAGGCGGACCACATGAACACACAGGCTAATGCTTAGAATGGAGGGGAGGATGGTAATGACAATAATGATGGAGAGAGCAGAGAGGGAGGGATGGATGGATGGATGGAGGGATGACGATGACTGGAGACTGGTAGTGTCTGGGCGGAGGTGGAAAGGACGTAGCAGTTTACAGTTTTGGGCATTTAGCAGACACTTTTAATCCAAAGCGATTTACAATAAGCAAGGTAATACATCAATATAATAAGCAAGATAATATGTCAGTACATCAACAACAATACAACAAATGCATAGGAATATCAATCTAGAAAAATAATAACATAGGTAGACTAAGTAAAGAACTTTTCTAAAACCTAAAAACGCTATCTAGCTTTGTCATTGAGGGAAGGGGGAGTGTTTTACAGTAGTGCTATGGGTTTAGGTGGAGTCTGAAGAGGTGAGTCTTCAGTCCACGGCGGAAGCTAGGGAGTGAGTCTGTAGTTCTAAGTGCGACAGGGAGTTTATACCACAGTTTGGGGGCCAGGAGGGCAAATTGTCTAGGACGAGTGGATTTTTGTCCTGGGGTTTTTAGCGAGGGTTCTGTCAGCATCCCTGTGTTGGCTGATCTGAGTGAATGGGTGGGGTTGTAGCGAGGTGTTGTGTGTGTGTGTGTGTGTGTGTGTGTGTGTGTGTGTGTATGTATGTGTGCCCCTATTTGGCCAGTCACATTGAGTGAAAGCTTTTGTACGACGCACAAAATGAACAGATTTTTTTTTTTGGCTGATTTTTGGCATTCGCGCGCACAGGGTGCCCAAGGAAGAAAAGAAAGAAATCACAGGAGAGCCAGGAAAGCCTCATTAGTCAAGAAACAGGGCTGTTTTTTATGACGCATTTATTAAAATGGCTGCGCCTGTAACAGTGGGAAGGAGAGAGAGAGTCACAGGAAATGAAAGGCGTTCCTCTGTAGGCCACACTAGGTTACAGTTGTCATTTGACAGATTTTTTTAGGTCACATCAGAGATCTGATGAGTATAAATAAGTTTTATATTGTGCTTTAACCCATTTAGGCCATAGAATTATTGAATGCTTTAACTATTGAAAAATAGCAGATATACGAGCTTGTAGATCTGCTATTTTTGAAAAAGTCGTGAAAATGTGAGCAAATCTTTGAATATATGTATTTTCAAAGCGAACGTTTGTAACTCAAATTTTGCTTCTGGGGGGTGGTCCCTGGAACAAGATATTTGAGATGGGGGTCCGTGGCCAAATACATATCAGTTTGGGGGTCCTTCACATGAAAACGTTTGAGAACCACTGACATAGTAGTCTCTCAAGAACAGACTAATTGAGCTCCAGTTAAGTGAAAAGGACCTTTCCTTTGACGATGGCTGGCCAGATTGCTGACATAAGAAACATAGGTTTTTCAAAAAACCTTAGAAGGATTCAAAAGACACTTGTAGAATCGGGTCAAAATTCTAATTTTCACAATTAAAAAAAAATCACACCCGTGTGAAGTGGAGCTGTGTGTGTGTGTGTGTGTGTGTGTGTGTGTGTGTGGTGTGTGTGTGTGTGTGTGTGGATCATGTGTACCGATTTTTGTGACATTTGAAGAAAATATGTAGGAAAGGAGCAAAAAGTGTGTTTTGGAGAAAATTCAAGATGGCGGAAAATCTATCATGGCGCAAATGGGCGTGGCCTATATGGGGAGATGCGTCATGACCCAAGGAATCCAGGGAAAAAATATTTTAATTTTCCGACCTACGGTTCAAGAGTTACAGCCAAAACGTAAAGTGGGGGTGTTATGGCGCCACCATGCGGCCAAATGACACAATTATTTTTTATTTAATCCTTGAAATCATTATGAACCTCCTCTCCAAGTCTTGAAACTCTAGCCCCTATGGTTTGCGAGAGACAAATAATTGAATGTGAGTTTTTGCGATTCCCATTATAAGTCAATGGGGAAAATTAATTCACTAATAAATTAATATCAATTAAACTATAGAACCTTTCTCTTAGAAAAGTAATAGCCCACGATTCCCGAGTAAGCCGGTCGATTTGACATATGGCGCGAGTGTGTGGTGGCAAAACTGTGGGACTAGTGGCGTGCCGAAGTTTAGGAAGTTCAGGCTACATACAGACACACAGACAGACAGACAGACACACAGACAGACAGACAGACCCACACGGCCACGTATAGGGAGCCTGTGCTTCACACAGCTCCAAAAAATAGCAGATCTACAAGCTCGCAGCGCGGCACTCGGTGCCACGCTGTGAGCTTGTATATCTGCTATTTTTCAATAGTTAAATCATAAAATAATGATACACAATAATGTGTACCCGTTCTAAATGGGTTTAATAGATTTCATACTCGATATTGTAATATCTAAAACTTTTTTCACCGGCCTCATGGGTCAGACGATATGAGCCATGTGGCTTAGTGACCGACTGACTGACTCACCAGCATTGAAACACACATGCACTTATATCACTTGAGTGATATTTGTCTGGGTCACTGGATTACAGTGGGAGTGATATTTGACTTCGACGCTGAACTGGCCGGATGATAAAAATATATTGTCGTTGTCGGGTGGAAACCTTGTATCTCCAAAACCGTTCGTTTTGTATTTATCATCTTAAAAATGATTTAAACTAGTGAAAACAGCGATCTACAACGTTGTGTGCTTGTAGATCTGCTGTTTTCACTAGTCTTGTGCGACAGTCTTGTATGATGAAGCAGGGCTTTGCTTAACTCAAACTCTGCCCTCAAAATACCCCTTTGTACCCCTTCTCTGCCATGCCCGTAGAACCCGTAAATGTAATAAAAATTAATTAAAAACATTTTTTTTATCGAAGCGGAACTAAAATAGGCCGGAACTAATGCTCCGTGATCGGTTTCTACACGGACACATTATTGAGCGGACAACCTAACGTTGAGTCCCTGAACCGGAAGCGGATGTCCGTCCTCTATTTTGGCCCGTTAGCTTTCTGTCTGAACTCCGCGGCTTACAGATGGAGAACTTATTGATCAATTGAAAAACTTTCAACGGATTTGAGAAGCTGATGGAATACGCGAACACACGATGCATAGCAGTCCGATCCACGCACGATGGGAACTGGACGAGCGCCCACGTTAACAGGTAGGAGAAGCCGGGCAGTGAAAGACATAGAGAAATTTACGGGCTTTACGGGCGTAAACTACGAATGAGTTAATGAAAAAACATACAAATTTGAAACTTGGAGATACGAGGTTTCTGCCCGACGGTGACGATATATATCGTTATCGTCACTGTCGGGCAGAAACCTTTTATCTCCAAATATACATATCATATCCCTACTTTGACTTATAACAGTGTCACACCAAACACCAAAATACGTATATATTGTATACGTCAATGGAGGTTAAGTGTTGGATTTGAAATGAAGTCAAAGGACATCAATGGCGGTCTATGCGTTAACTGTGATGTTGTGACTAAATATTAACTGCACTGGGTCCAATGGAACACAAGTTCCTTCTTTTTCCATGTCCTGACTGAGAAAAGTAACAGTTTTGACATAGAAGGTTTCCATCTGACATCAACCATATCCCAGGACTAACCTTGACCACCTGAAGCCTATTTCTTTTTTCTTTCTTTTTTTGGAGCTGTGTGAAGCACAGGCTCCCTATACGTGGCCGTGTGGGTCTGTCTGTGTGTCTGTCTGTCTGTCTGTCTGTATGTAGCCTGAACTTCCTAAACTTCGGCACGCCACTAGTCCCACAGTTTTGCCACCACACACTCGCGCATATGTCAAATCGAACGGCTTACTCGGGAATCGTGGGCTATTACTTTTCTAAGAGAAAGGTTCTATAGTTTAATTGATATTAATTTATTAGTGAATTAATTTTCCCCATTGACTTATAATGGGAATCGCAAAAACTCACATTCAATTATTTGTCTCTCGCAAACCATAGGGGCTAGAGTTTCAAGACTTGGAGAGGAGGTTCATAATGATTTCAAGGATTAAATAAAAATAATTGTGTCATTTGGCCGCATGGTGGCGCCATAACACCCCACTTTACGTTTTGGCCTGTAACTCTTGAACCGTAGGTCGGAAAATTAAAAATATTTTTTCCTGGATTCCTTGGGTCATGACGCATCTCCCCATATAGGCCACGCCCATTTGCGCCATGATAGATTTTCCGCCATCTTGAATTTTCTCCAAAACACACTTTTTGCTCCTTTTCCTACATATTTTCTTCAAATGTCACAAAAATCGGTACACATGATCCACACACACACACACACACACACACACACACACACACACACACACACACACACACACACACACACACACACACACACACACACACACACACACACACACACACACACACACACACACACACACACACACACAGCTCCACTTCACACGGGTGTGATTTTTGTTTAACATGTGGCCGTGTGGGGGAGTTATGTTGTGTGTTTGTGCATGTGTGTGCACGTGTGTACTATAGGTGCATATGTTTTTAGTTTTTTTTAGGTTTTTATTTGCACATTTTTAAAACATATGAAATAAAACAAAGAAACAAACACAAAAATAATACATTATAAAGAAATAAACAAGTACAAAATCAAAACAAGATGTGCCGGAGAGGCCAAAAAAAAACCAAAGGGCTTGTTGAGTGGCCTTCCTAAAAGCTATCCTTCAAGCTTAGAATCATGTTTATAAATAAGAATAAGAGATAATAATAATAATAAGTATAGCTATATAGCTATTCTGCATTTAGTCGTCTACTATAAAGACTACTATTATCCGTAACACTTAAGTAGGAGATAAATAAATAGGAATGGTACATATAACGTACTGTATAACATACACCCAACATATCGATATCCACTTACAACCAACCACATCCCTAACTTACAACCAGTGGCTAACCACTTAAATGTGTTAATAAAAACTTTGTTAGTTGTCTCTTGAAAGAGCAAGGGCTCGTACAATCTCTTATATGTTGTGGCAAGCAATTCCTATAATATGTGTGTGTGTGTGTGTGTGTGTGTGTTAGGGATGGGACGATATGAACATTTCATATCACGATTATTGTGACTAAAGAAATCGCGATTTACGATATTATCGCGATAATCAAAATCCATTATCCTGTGACGGAAAGTATGCCAAAAAATAGCAGATCTACAAGCTCACAACGCGTTGCGTTGTGACGCGTTGTGAGCTTGTAGATCGGCTATTTTTTGGCAAAGACATTTGATAGAGTGAAAAAAAAGACTGTCTCAAGTATGTATATTATAAGTACCTTTTACCAATAGAGGATTTAAGTGGTGCCGGATATGCAGCTCGGCAAATAAAAGGTGAATTGATCCCAGTGCACGACAGAGGACATTTTCACGATAAATTAAATCTCCACCATATGTTTTTTATAACGATAAACAATAATATCACGTATCGTCCCATTCCTAGTGTGTGTGTGTGTGTGTGTGTGTGAGAGAGAGAGAAAGAAGGTGAGCACTGTATGTGTGAGGGCCTTATTTGAAAAACAGGCTAAATATTTAAACAAAATGAAACCACAACATTTGGTTTAAATAAACCAAAGACCTGCTCATGACTAACTGGCTGCTGGAGGAAAAGGTGTGCACTGAAGGTATTCGCGCACGAGTGTGTGTTTACAGTGTGTGTGTGTGTGTGTGTGTGTGTGTGTGTGTGTGTGTGTGTGTGTGTGTGTGTGTGTGTGTGTGTGGTAAACAACCTGACTGACAGCAGACAAATCTGACCCAAGGCCAGCTCTACCCTGCCACCATTTCCTTCCTGTGGTCTACAAGGTCTTCAGAGAGAGAGAGAGAGAGAGAGAGAGAGAGAGGGAGAGGGAGAGAGAGAGAGAGAGAGAGAGTCCCAGAAACACCCAGAGAGACATTTCTGTGACAAAATAGCAAATTGTTAACACTCTGTGTGTGTGTGTGTGTGTGTGTGTGTGTGTGTGTGTGTGTGTGTGTGTGTGTGTGTGTGTGTGTGTGTGTGTGTGTGTGTGTTTGCCATTAAGGGGCCCAGTTATAAGCACTCTGTTGTGTAGTCTGCTACCTGCCCCAGCAGCTTGCAACATCACATAAAAACTAAGCGTGTGTGCGTGTGTGCATTCGTGCGTTTGTGAGAGAGAGAGAGAGAGAGAGAGTTAGTGCTCTCGTTCACCACTGGCATGGTCGGCAGGCGAGCCTCTAGTAAAGCCTCTGGGTTGTAACCCAGCTCACTAAAGTCTGCCAGTAAAAGCATGCTTTGCCTCGTCAGGCGAGAGAGACGTATGCAGGTCCACACAGCTGGACTTTACATCAAGCTGCACCGTCATTACCCAAACTGTGAAAAACAAACCCCAGACACTACGTGTGTGTGCGTGTGTGTGTGCGTGTGTGTGCGTGCGTGCGTTAATGTACACGTGTGTGGACGTGGATGCGCACATGTGTGTGTGTGTGTGTGTGTGTGTGTGTTGCAGATGTGAGCTTAAGTCGACCTCTTTCCCATGCTGACAGAGCTTCTCAATTTGCTGGGGTCCCTCCCTCTAATTAGCTTAAAGGCCCTCTGTGCACACGTGTGCGTGTGTGTGTGTGTGTGTGTGTGCTTGTGCTTACAGTCCCCCAGTGCGATATAAAT
This sequence comes from Nannobrachium achirus, assembly GCF_963921795.1. Classification (NCBI taxonomy): domain Eukaryota; kingdom Metazoa; phylum Chordata; class Actinopteri; order Myctophiformes; family Myctophidae; genus Nannobrachium; species Nannobrachium achirus. Next base: position 16,027,074 of record NC_137833.1, read on the forward strand.
AACAGCAGGATAGGAAATGAACTCTGTCCACAGGGCCATGGTGGCGGGCAGATACCAAAATACACAAGCCACTACTAGTATATCGGCGTCCTCCATATACGTTTTTAGAACGGGAAAGCACCTCCAGTCCAGACCAGAGCTGGTTACCTGGGTTAAGTGTCTGCTACACAGTGGATCAGGGGTTTTCAAACTTTTTTGACTCAAGGCACCCTTGTAAAGAACTTTTTCATCCACGGCACCCCTGAGTTAAACTGTACATTTTTAGAATCTTACATCATATTGGAGAAATATCCGTTTCCATCAGAACTACCGGTAACTGAATATAACGTTATACTTGACGTTTAACCACTTGAAACCCAGCATGCCTATTCTTGTGAGCTTGTAGATCTGCTATTTTTGGTGAAGAGAGTTGTCGTAGATGGAAAAAGAACTCATCAAGTACAGTGCAAATCAGGTCTGTTTTACTAAGCATAGTGACGTGATATTGATGTAGTGATATTGATGAATTCCAAATATTTTCAAATTACCATCAACATGGCCAGACCAATTTGTGTATATGTTACAGTATGTTTGGGTAACTCAGGACGGTAAGAGTAAGAGCGCTTGTTTTGTCGTTCACCACACACTAATCACCACCAGATGGCGACGCAGCCATTCAATAGTGAAGGCGCTGACGTCACTCGTTTGCAACTCTCTTTCTTTATTTACTTACTAGCCTAGCCTAGCCTAGCCTAGCCTAGCCTAGCTTAGCCATTAGCTCCATTGTAGTCACTTGGACAGGGCGTTTATCTTGGGCTTGCCCAGGCCTTACGGCCTGGGCATAAATATAACGATTGCATTCACCACGGCTTCGTAACTCGCGCGGCGCTCCGCCGGCCGCGCGGCCCTGGCCCGCTCTTCGCGGCCACTCGCGCATGCGGCGCTCGGGGGCGAAGAGCAGGACCAAGGTCCGCTGGCCTTCGCGCCGCTTGCAATGTCGTGGACAATCGAGCGGCTCCGCCTGGAGGACGGTGTTGTGGCGACCGCTTGCTCCGCCCCGTGCGGCACCACGAGTGCTCCGTTTCTCGACCGTCCTGTTTCTCTAACAAACCGTGACATATATATGCGACCTGACGGTCGCTTATCTCCCGATTGGGGAGTCTTACTGGTGAGTATATATATGCATTTATTTTTACACCGATTGCTTTCACTCCACTACATTTTAAATGGAAATATTGTACTTTTGACAGTAGCAGATCTACAAGCTCAAAGCGCAACACTTCATGCCTCGTTTCGAGCGTGCAGATCTGCTACTTTGGATGCTTTAGTGTGATTCTGTAGAATGATCAAGTAGAGCATTAATTTACGAAAAAATAAACACAAAGTTAAAATATGGAGATAGGAGGTTTCTGCCTGACAACAAAGACATACTGTACTTCAAACAAACCATTATCATTCATATCATATTAACACATCATTATCAACGTGTGAAGCTGTGTCCAAGTCCCGTCTATTGCTTCACTTTGGTCGCGCAGGAATCAATTCCCGTTGGAATCAAGGCGAAACACCCGGAAAAAAGGGATTCCCAACACCAAACACCAAGAACATGTCCGTGTCTTCGGACAACATCAACACTGATTGGCTGTCAGGACACGATGGGTGGAGTCGGGGTGAAGCGAAGGACTTTGTATGTAATGGCGCCGCTCGAACCATCCAGGTCTGAACCCAGCTTGACACTGCCATGCGACTAAGTATGAATGGAGCTATGGGGCCCTATTATGATCCAGGTCTTATGCCTTATGCCTTAACTTCTTTACCTTTTTTTTCACTATTTTGAAAAACATTTTTAAATACTTCAGATGCTGATCCATCTGCACGTTGTGAACTTGCAGATCAGCTATTTTAAATATTTAAAAAACAAAAACAAAATAGTAAAAAAAGGCAAAGAAGTTAAGGCATAAGGCATAAGACCTGGTTCAAAATAGGGCCCTTAGTGTCTGCCTCTACATCACAATAACAGAGACACGCCCATGTTCAGCCTATTCACCAACAACACCTTGCGTGTCTCTTTGGCTTAAATGTACACTTCCTTCATAATGCGAGCTTGTATGGGCTTGTAGATCTGCCATTCGTGGGGTGAGACACCAGCACAAAACAAAGTATGAATGAGGCTTTAACCTCCTGCCTCACCGGTGCTCTCTCTTCCTTCTACCCTTTCCCTCTAGACCTGGGGTCTTCAGCAGGGGGTCCACAGGGAGAAAAGAGCAGACCAAGTACAGAGTGAAAGGTCAAGTTTATTAAGTATTGACGGTTCAAGTAGTTAAATATCTGAAAACACAAATTGACATGAATCCAAAATACACTGATGATTGTGCTGTCAAACGATGAAACTACTGTATAAGTATCTATGGGTTGTGGGGGTCCCTGCTTCATCTCTCTCTAGACTAAGGGGTCCTTGGCCTGAAAACGTTGAAGACCCCTGCTCTAGACCTGTGGTTCTCAACCTTTCCTGGACCAGGGCCAACTTGAAAAGCGTTTTTTCTTTTTATTTGCGGCCCACCCATCTGACCGGTTGAACACACAAGCATTTTCAGAGCATGTTTATTTTTGGTTCCACCTTGGTTCAATGGAACTAACATAGTATACTTTAAGTCTAATATAAATGTTATATTATCATTCAAATCTTAACACATTCACTGCCGGGTGTTAATTAATAACCGCTACCTTTACGTTCTAAAGTTATGGGCAGTTGAATAATTGTTTTCACCAAAAACACAACTGGGAAAATAAATCAGAGATAAATGTTTTCTAAATCTGATAACGTTAGAGCGGACCGGCTAGACTTTTTTCAGATGACGTAATTTCCGGTTGAATTCTTCTTCTTGAGTCCTCGCGGTTTGAGGGACAGTGCAAATGTGTTAAGTGTTTTTCCAATTATTTGGGGGCCCATTTGCAATACCCTCAGGGCCCACCAGTGGGGCCCCGGCCTACAGGTTGAGAACCAGCACTCCAAACTATTCTCTCTCTCTCTCTCTGACAGTTAAATGTAAACGTTGCTTTAACTGGCATGGCTGGTGCACAGAGGGGAACGCTGGAGGAAGCCATGGAGAGGGGGGGGGGGGGGGGGGGGGGGGTTTATGAGGCCAGATGGATCAAACGGACCGCCTCAGAGAAACGCACACGTCCACATGTAGGCGCACACACACACACACACACACACACACACACACAGACACACACGCACATACTCTGACTTAAGAATCTCTAGAGGAACTGACTAATAGATCCAAAGCTCTCATTTACTAGTAAGGGGATATCTTAAAAAAGTCCTAGAATAAATTCCTTACCAAAAACCTTCTTCACCAATGTGTTTGTACTCTAGTAAAGACTGAAATTCAGTTTCCCTAGGATAATCCGTTACAGCTGCTAAAAGTTGGGGTCCCATTGACTTAAAGTTGTACTATGTAACTTTTTTTATAAAACAAATCTTAAAATTCTCCTAACTATTAAATCACAAAAGTTTTAGAAGATCCGCGCCGTGAATTTCAGCCTGTAAAGCCTTCTCTGTATGTAAACTGAGATCCTTGCCGTGGACCGGATCTCGCGCCAAAATTGCGTCATCACACTACCGGCCAATCACAGCGAGGGTTATACAACTGCCGGCCAATCACAGCGCATCTTGAAGTGGGGTCGCTATGGCAGCCATATTTGTTGTCGCCCGTTTGTACCATCCCTTCTCTAGGTAATTTCGCCTACCAGGCAGGGTGAAGGAGTCCGTATCTCTGGAATTACTGAACGCACAGGAACAAGGGACCCCTTAAAAGATAGATCTCAGCGAGGTGGAGGCAGACGTGGGGGTCTGAAGGTACGAAAAACGTCCGAAAGACGCGGACGCGACCGCGGTTTGCTATAGGGCTAATGACCACTAGTTGGGCATCTTACACAGTATGGCTTTAACTATACAGGATAAAAGACACCAAAATAAATATGCTTTAACTAGCATGTGAGGGGTCAAACTAGTTTTTTTTTTCCATGATTCTGAATCCATTGCAAGCATTCGTTTTGCACAAAAAACATTCCTTGGGTTAAAGGCGGCTCCCACAAAACTGTGGAAAGTCACTAAACCATAGTTTTGTCTGGACGTTTTTTGGCCAAGGAATGTTTGTCGTGCAAAACAAATGCTTGCAATAGATTCAGAATCATGAAAACCCCCTAGTTTGACCCCTCACATGCTCAAAGCATATTTATTTTGGTGTGTTTTATCCTGTATAGGTTAATTTAATGGGGCCCCAGCTTTCAGCAGCTGTAACGGATTCTCCTAGGGAAACTGAATTTCAGTCTTTGTGAGATGTGTTACTAGACACCTTTACAAACACATTGGTGAAGAAATGTTTTGGTAAGGAATTTATTCCAGGATTTGACACTATTTCTGAAGATATCCCCTTACTGCCGGTTAAAAAGAGAAAAAAGAAAAAATGGAACAAGAGAAGGTGGGGAGGGGGGAAAAAAAGAGAAAAGGGAATTTTGTTCACCTCCTCCTCCTCTTCCCCCAATGCCTGACACTCGTTTATACCCTGCTGCTGTCATCTTTCGCTCTTTTCTTTTTTCAAGTCAAGTTTTGGTTTGTCTGAGAGGGAAGCTTAGTCTGCAGAAAACGGATGAGGGAGGGAAGGGGAGAGAAAGGGAGGGGGAGAGAGAGAGAGAGAGAAACAGACAGCAGCAGCGCAACAGATGACACAAACACCACATGGTGAAGAGGGGATGAACAGAGTGATGGAGGGAGATGTACAGTCAGGGGCGTCACAAAAGGGGGGGGCGAAAGAGTGGGACTGAGTCACTAGGGCCCACGGTGGAGGGAGGGGCCTTAATTATTTTATCCTTTAGCTATTGAAAAACAGCAGATCATTTTGGGGGTTCTTCACATGAAAGAGTTTGAGCAACAATCAAAAGTTAAAGCTAATAATAATGCGTTACCGGTCTAAATGGGTTAAACCCCCTCCCCCCCTATGAAGAACATTCATGGGGGCCCGCAGTGAATCCTTGTACCCAGGGCCCAGAACTGGATGTGTCACCCCTGAGTACAGTACTGCACTATGTACGAGGGAGGTGGGAGAGAGAGAGAGAGCTAGCAGTTTGGTGGGAGTGTTTGTTATGTAAGGGGCTGAGCAGACCAAGCCAAGCCGAGATCCTGAATCTCCACAGTGAAATGTCGTCAGTGCCGATTTAACTCAGAGCAGAGGTGTGTGTTGTTGCGCGGAGTTCCTCAGGGCTCTTTGCTAGCATCTTGTCTCTTTTCAGTCTACATTATACAGTATGTCCGCTAAAATAGACGATTTACAAGTGTTGCAGCGCTTTGCAAGCTTATGGATCTGCTATTTTCAGTGTAAGTGTTCCCCAGAATAAGGATGCTGGGGTTAAAGTGGTTGACCAAAAACTGACATTTAGAACCAATAACAGACTTATCTCCACTTATAACCATGTCAGTTAATCGAATAATTAAGAATACATTTTTGTGGTAACATTTCTTTTTGTATTTTCAACTAAATTGATTAGTCTGATTAACCAAGTAAGCTGTGCTTTATACTTTGTTATACAATGGTGGCGTACAAAAACAGTGAAAATAAATGATTTCATATTTTCACCATTTAGTTTTAACCATCATTCATTCATTCATCCAAATTGAGGCAAACGTTGGAAAAAATTGCGATATTGACGTTAAGTCTTTATCGCCCAGCTCCAACTCAAGAGTGCAACTCTGAGAAGGGTAAAAATGCCACCAAATGGACCCGTTTTGTACACTCCGAGTTAAACGAACACTGAGGATTTCAACATTTTCAGGCCAAGGACCCCTTAGTCGAGAGAGAGAGAGATGAAGCAGGGACCCCCACAACCTCTTCATAGATTCCATATCGTTGCATTGTTTGACAGCACAACCATTGGTGTATTTTTGATTCACGTCAATTTGTGTTTTCAGTTATTTAACCACTTGAACTGTCAGTACTCTACTTCTCCCCTCTACACCAAACCTCTTTGCCGAAAATAGCCGATCTACAAGCTCACAACGCCTCGTGCTGCGAGGCGTTGTGAGCTTGTAGATCTGCTATTTTTGGCTAAAGTTCTCAGTATCTGGTTAAGAATCTGGCTATAATGCATGTTTTCTTTTTTTCCCTTTCTATCACACAAAGATTTGGCGGCCCCCACTGTAGTAACTCTGAGGACCCCCTAGGGGTCCCGGACCCCCTGTTGAAGAACCCTTGGTGTACAGTCTTGTTTTGAGGAGGAGGGACCCCAACAGTTTCCACTGTCAAAACCCGGAGCATGTGCTGAGCACATGGTCAACCAAACACTAACAACTCCCCCTCCCCTCCCCTCTGCTCCACTCATCTCCCTCTCCCTTTCTCCCCCCTTCTGTTTTCCCTTGTCTTTCTTTTTCTCTCTCTTCCCTTCTTCTCTCTTTCTTTCTTTTGCTCCTTCCTTCGCTCTGTTCTAGGGATGGGACGATACGCGATATTATCGTTTATCGTGATAAAAAACACTCACGATAATCGTATTGTGGAGATTTAATTTATCGTGATATCGTCCTCCGTCATGCACTGGGATCAATTCACCTTTTGTTTGCCGAGCTGCATATCCGGTACCACTTAAACCCTCTATAATTGGTAAAAGGTTCTTATAATATACGTACTTGATTGATAGTCTTTTTTTCACTCTATCAAATGTCTTTGCCAAAAAATAGCCGATCTACAAGCTCACGCTGCGACGCATTGTGAGCTTGTAGATCGGCAATTTTTTGGCAAATATTCCGCCCCAGGATAATGGGTTTTGATTATCGCGATAATATCGTAAATCGCCAATTTCTTTTCACAATAATCGCGATACGAAATGTTCACATCGTCCCATCCCTACTCTGTTCCCTCTATATACATCTCTCCCACTCAAACTGGGTCATAGGCACAATCACACCATCTGTCAGGGAGCGAGCGCTCGCCTAGGGTTTCACATTCTTCCACTGTGTGCGGAGGAGACCCCCACCAGTCCCGGCACCATGTGCACCCACACACGTACAGCTCTCTCTCGCACGCACACACACACGCACACACACAAACACACACACACACACACACACACACACACACACACACACACACAGCGGGGGGCTTCTCTGAACTGCCCACAGACATGTAGCCCAACTTCTGTCAACAATCAGTCAGAAATGGAGAGCAGAGGGAGACAGCCTCTCCAACAAACGCTGGTGTGGTTTGCTCAGGCCTATGCTGCTGCTAGGATTCAAAGGAGGGGGGAGAAGTTCTCCTCCATAGCAGTTGGTTGGTAGGAGCGCGGTTTCTGGATGGCAAGAAGAGAGAACTCGCCGGCGAATGACTGTAGTCAGCTTAGTCGACTGACTCTGGCCTTTCCCCCGGAGAGAACACTATACCGACTCCTCGACGTTTGCTGATGACAGCAACCACTTCCCACTGACAGTGAAAAATGTGATTCATGTTCCAAAACCGCTAAGACTTTTGATAAATAACCGTCGGATCTGCTGCACTTTGAAAGATTTGAAGAGTCAATATCCGCGTTGCCATGAATTAATTCCAAATAATCTAGTCAAAACTCTGCACACGCCTTAAATGTGGTCGTCATATGCTATATAAATAGTTTAGTATATTGTATGACTGTGTTTTTCTCCAGCGGTACTCACCATTGAGAAGACCAGCCAGCGGTCCACACAGACAGACCAGGACGTCCAGATAGGCCCCTCTCGTCACCACACAGCTGTTCTGTCTGAGATGCAGAGAGATGGAATATATAGGGAAGAAATTAATATCACTTTTTTTGCAACCATCTCTTCGATTTGGCAGTTAGTGTATAACAGGGGACTTCAACAGGGGGTCCGGGACCCCTAGGGGGTCCTCAGAATTACTACAGGGGGTCCTCCAAATCTTTGTGTGATAGAAACTTTACATTAACCACATTAACCCTATAGCGTCCTTATTCGGAGAACTTCAGATAAAAATAGCCGATCTAGATCGGCTATTTTCGGCAAAGAGGTTTGGTGTAGAGGGGAAAAGAGCAGACTAAGTACAGAGTGAAAGGTCATTGTTTATTAAATATTGACGGTTCAAGTGGTTAAATATCTGAAAACACAAATTGATATGAATCCAAAATACACTGATGAGTGTACTGTCAAACGATGAATCTATATGGAATCTGTGAAAAGGTTGTGGAGATCCCTGCTTCATCTCTCTCTCAACTAAGGGGTCCTTGGCCAGAAAACGTTGAAGACCACTGGTGTATAATATCATTGCTGTCGGAGAGAACCCTTGTATGTCCAAAACTGTTATTTTTCAGGAAACAGAAAAAACAAAAGAACCTGTGTTCCCAAAGGTTGATTATTATTTAGTCACACGCTCTTGTTAGTACTTTTCATTGGTTAAATGCTGAAATGGAGATGGAGGTTTCTGACCAACCGCCCGAATCTGTCATATGGACCATCTTCCATGCATATCATTTAAACGGGAGCTATTCACACGATGGGTTGAAATGATAACATTCCAGACAGAGCTGGTTTCTATACAGTAGTCACCAGTTGTTTCTAGCCTTGGACAAGGTCACAGACAGACAGAGATAAGATTTCCCTCAGAGGCAAGGTTTATATCTCACACCTCAATCCAATGAAGCAGCAGGTCATTACATATTTCCTTCTCAATGGTTCCTTTGCTTGTTAGCCTCATCGGATTAGCTGCATTAGGCTCTGTGGTCGCTCAGATTGACGTCATTCCACCACACTGGTTAGTGTTGTCATGCAATGCTATGTGAACCGGTGATCGCGATGGCTTGTGACCTTTCTAAACTGGTGAGAGCAGACAGACATCGATGCTTATGTGCTTAAATTGCACAACAACAACACTAAAGCGGGATGCCTCCATTATCTTAATGTAGTTGACGCTGCTCTGCTACTGTTTATGTATATTTCATATGGTCGCGATCGGCCAGAAACCTTGAATCTCTATATTTTGGAGTGGGGAGTAAATGGGGACGGGAGAGAGAGACTTTAGCTTTTTGTACTTTACGCACATTTTGATATACACCAATACTATTGTACTTTTAATCAAGTGCATTTTGAAATTACGGATTTTTACTGCAGTACTGATACTATTACTCAAGTAAAACATTTGAGTACTTTTCCACCACTGTTTGTAACTGGCATTTATGCTTCACACTACATCAATTAGGAGGAGACATGAAAGATGGGGTGGGGGGGGCATCTGACACAGGCCATAAGAGGAATATGAACCCAGGAGGTTGCAATTACAGTAGCTTTGTGCCCATGTGGTACAAGCACAAAGTGGTTGAAAGCAGCAGGCACCCGGGGATCTCACATTAGGCATCCAATGTTACGTGACTGCATTTAGCGACACTCAAACCTAGCATGAAAAGGTCTAGGTTTCTGATATTTAAATGTTAACTGACTTTTGAATATGTACAATTCTGATCTTTGGAAGTCTGAACATCCATAATAATATAATATATAATAATAATAATAATAATATAATTCATGTGTTATTCTGTAGAAATGTAGAAATCAGATTATACTTCTGATTATGTCACAACATGACCAACAAAAGTTGCATTGAAGTGAGTGGAGGTGGAGGAACCATCCTAGCTGCAGCAGAAACCATACTGACACGAATCAATGGGGCAACATCTTCAGAATGAGTCCAAGATGATGGTTCTGTGTGTGTGTGTGTGTGTGTGTGTGTGTGTGTGTTTACAGTTTACAGTTTAGGCATTTAGCAGACGCTTTTAATCCAAAGCGACTTACAATAAGCAGATACAACATCGCAATAATAAACAAGATAATAGGTCAGTACATTAACAGCAATATAACAATGTAAATGGATATCTATCTAGAGAAAAACACAATATAATCAAGTTCTAAAGAAACCTAACAAACAAATGTTAACTAGCTTCATGTATGGTCATTGATTTTACTGTAGTTCTAAGGGTTTAGGTGGAGTCTGAAAAGGTGAGTCTTCAGTCCACGGCGAAAGGTAGCGAGTGAGTCCGTTGTTCTAAGTGCGACAGGGAGTTTATTCCACAACTTGGGAGCCAAGAGGGCAAACTGTCTCGGACGAGTGGATTTTTGCCCTGGAGTTTTTAGCGAGGGTTCGGTCAGCATCCCTGTGTTGGCTGATCTAAGTGAACGAGTGGGGGTGTAGGGGTTGATCAGCTTTTGGAGGTATGGAGGAGCCATACCTTTGGTATGGCTCCTGTGTGTGTGTGCGTGTGTGTGTTGTGTGTGTGTGTGTGTGTGTGTGTGTGTGTGTGTGTGTGTGTGTGTGTGTGTGTGTGTGTGTGTGAGAGAGAGTTATGAATTATGAATACATGCGTTTGTAGGTAAACACAGTGAACAACTTTGTTATCGGGAAACTCATGCAACTCAAGCTCAACCCATTTTGCAAAATGTAATTATTTGCATTCACACCGTCAAAGACTTCCAATTGCCTCCAATTGAAAGTGTGAATTCTGGACAGGAACACACACAAGGTCCGAAAAACAGCAAAAGTCAATTTTCTAAAAGAAAAAAACATACGTTTCTTTTAGCGACATCGCAGCAGACTCTGTGTTTGTGTGCCTACGATGACATGTCCGTGTGACATGGTTACGCGCGGGCGTGCGTGTAAACATACATACACGCTGTCGTGTGTGTGTGTGTGCGCGCCCGCCTTTGCGTCTGCGCCATTAGACAGGCGACCTGTGTGGGCACGAGAGGCGCACGTATGTATATGTGTACGTTCACACAAGCGTGTCACTGCGTCGCTACGAAGGGCCAGAAGCGTGTGTAGCTGAAGGAACAAGGGAGGCAGTGTGTAAGGTTGACGTCACATTTTCATCACTCAGATATTAATAACACACACACACTCCCATAATCGTGCACGTTTGCATGTACACACACGCGCACACACACTAGTGCACGTGTGCATTTATACACATTCTCACACGTGCGCTGATGAAGCATGGGAAGAGGCCTGAGGGAAAGAGTGTGCAGTTTAAGCGAGAACAGATTTGCTCAGGGACGAGTCCTGCCGACCTGGCTAACACCAGTGTTCGTGTGCACGAGCGTGCACATGCGAGGCAGCAACACTATAAAACACTATAAAACGAGGCCCCAGAGAAGTTTAAGTCATTAGATCCCCATCCAAACATCACACTGGAGAGAGGGGGTTCTGATAGGTTGGTATAGGCCCCGCATACCACCGCCGGCCAAAGTCAACTCACAGTGAGGCTATGTGAGCGTAGGCAGCCATCTTTACTTAACGCGCTGACTCACTCCCAGAGCCGGGGGAAAAGTCCACAATGACAAAACCCACTGACTGAGTCACAGCAGAAAGAACAATGCATTCCATCTGTTTTTTCTTTTTTTTTTTGGAAAGCGTCTGCATCCAAATTACTGGTGTTTTGGAAAGAAGTGTTCTCTCTCCCCCCCCCCCCTCCTCCCCCAGACAATGATCCCCTGACCTGCGCTGTCCTCGGATCTGTGCGACAGGCTGAGCCGCACGGCGGGATCAAACGGACAGACGCTGGGCTTCGCTCCAGAGAACAAGAATTCACCCCGTCATTTTAATAACGGCTCATCGGTGTAGCCAAGCGGCGCTAGCTAGGCAGGGAGGGAGGGGGCTTTTGGGGGGGCTTGGGGGTGGCGTGCAAACCTCCACGGTCCCTGCGTGTTATCTGCCGTGTCCTGGACGAGGGGAGAGCGGAACCTGCGGCTGACCTCCGCCCAGCGGGGAGGGGGCCGTTGGAGTATAATCTCTGGCCCATCTTGGGGCCTTGGTGCAGGGGGTGGGGGGTCCAGGGGTGTAACAGCGGGCGGCCTCTTTGAAATGGAAGCCTGTACGCCGGGGCCGCGGAGCGGACGTGGACAGGGAGGGGACGGAACGCAGGGACAAGGGGCCATTCTTCTGGCGGAGCGAGTTGGAAGAGAAGGAGGGATGCTTATCTCTGTTTCTGTGCAAGGTCAGTGTCTTAGAGTGTGTGTGCGTGTACAGTATGTGTGTGTGCGCGTGTATGTTTGTGTGTGTACGTGGCGTGCACGTGTGTGTGTAAGCATGTCTAGGATTACTTCGAGGCGAGCCACATGCGCTGGCGGAGGGCCTCGCTGATGCCACTTCCTGCTGGCAGGGGTCTGTGAGAGTCTGTCTGGTAGGAGCGCAGCAGGAACAACACCTGTACACACACACACACACACACACACACACACACACACACACACACACACACACACACACACACACACACACACACACACACACACACACACACACACACACACACACACACACACACACACACACACACACACACACACACACACACACACACACAGAGAAGTATTATTAAAATGCAAATATACACTAGAAAATACGATTAAACCTCAAGAATGTAATCGTTTTCCTTTGGTTTATTTGGTTATAGTTTCACTGAATTGAGATGCCCCGATTGAGATTTTTGGGGCCGATATACCGATCACCGATCAACTGGAATAAGTATCTGCCGATACCGATATTCCCGATCACAGTGTCAAATCCATAAATTCTTCTATTTATTGTGTTACTTTAGCAGCATTTATATATTTAATGATTCTTCTTACAAAACATTAACATTGTATATTAAGTATAAACATTAAGAGATGAGAAAATATCATGACTTGACAACTGTTTTATTGCAGGCTGAGGTCCTCTAGTATCCAATTCAACACTTGGAATTGTAGGAGTTGAAGCTGAGGTTACATTCAGTCCCAACAGATAAATATTGTGAAAATAGCTGATCTAGCTTGTAGATCGGCAAAGCCGAGGCCAATCAAAGCTGATAGAGGTATTATCGGCCGATCGCGATCACTCACCGATCAATCGGCACATCTCTACACTGAATAAGATGCAAAACTTAGCTGCCCCCATGCTGTTTGACCCTTCTGCTGAAAACACGTGTACGTATGTGTAAAACCCAAATAATCTGTTATGCACACACAGGTGCTGCAGTGATGCTGCAAATGTCCTGAAGTTAAAAAAAAAAGAAAAACACAAGCGCAAATCCTATTTTTGAAATCCCATAAATCCCACCTATGCACATTATGCCTTTGTTTGGGCCAGACGCATCACTGGGACAAAATGTTACTGAGCTGCTGTCTGTCTGTCTGTAGCAGGTGGACTGAGTATGTTCAGAGGCCAGGACACAGGCTGGCTGGCTGGCTGGCTGGGGTGTGTATTCTGGGCCTGGGTAAGTATACTCTTTAAGCCGGGACCACGGCCACAGGCCAGGAGGAAGCCATTCATTACACCGTACAGGGAAGGCAACGTGGGGAAAAACCAGCCCGACCACGTAGCACCAACCCTGGCCACCGAGTCCTGGCCTACCCCCTTTCTCTTTCTCCTGCAGCCTCCACGCCCAGGCAACACCCACTAGGCTCACACAAACAGCATCCACACCCCTGTGTCCCGCTTTCTCGCTCGCTGCTTCCCTTCTCTCCATCCCTGCCCTACCCCCCACCTTCCCTTCAAGCAGTGCCGGGCTGGGAAGTCCCAGCCTGGGCAGGCTCAGCCGGCTCGATCCAGTCCGTCAGGGAGAGGACCAGAATATTTATAGAAAGACGCTGCCTCCCTGTTTCCTCCTACTTCCAGAGACAGAGAGAGAGAGAGTGCGGAGCTACACCCCATGTGGGAGGAGATGGCCAGGATGGGACTGCGCTCAAATGAATGGGAGAAGATGAGATCCCCAGCACGGAGACAGGGCTCCCAACTATGCACTCTCACCAAATCACACTCTATGGCTTTTCCATGACTGTGCCATGAGATTCACTAGTTTCCATGACCGTATCCCAACCAGTCAGTGCAGATGTCATGATGTCTTCATGATTTGAATCTGCCTTGTGTTAACCTGAATCAATCTGGACAGCTGTGGCCAGGGGGGATGTTGGGATATTCTTCCTTTACAGCAGGGGCCTTCAACAGGGGGTCCGGGACCCTTAGGACATCCTCAGAGTTACTACAGGGGGTCCTCCAAATCTTTGTGTGACTTCTTTCTCCTTTTTAATATTAATTAACCACTTGAACCCTAGCGTCCATATTCTGAGGACCGTAGCCGAAAATAGCAGAACTACAAGCTCACAACGCCTCGCAGCGCGAGGTGTTGTGAGCTTGTAGATCGCTATTTTTGGCAAAGAGTTTTGGAGGGGGAAAAGAGCAGACTAAGTACAGTGAAAGGTCAAGTTTATTAAGTATTGACGGTTCAAGTGGTTAAATATCTGAAAACACAAACTGACATGAATCCAAAATACACTGATGATCATGCTGTCAAATAATGAAACTATATGGAATCCATGATAAGGTTGTGGGGGGTCCCTGCTTCATCTCTCTCTCAACTACTACTGTATATTCAGGACCCCAGGAAGACTAGAGGCTCATTTGTGAGTCTCTAATGGGGATCCTTTAATAAACATAAACATAAACTAAGGGGTCCTTGGCCTTGATTACCAGACTTGTAACAGAGTAAGTATTGATACTTTTACTTATGTAAAGAAATGTGAGTACTCTTCCCACCACCTATAAGCGTCCAGCACTAATAGTGACACAGGGAAGCTTTGAAGGCTATCAACAAGTAGCGTCAGTTCAGCAAAAGCTAGGGTATGGCAAAGATGGGAGTCCTCATGGAAAAGAGGCATTACATTTTGTATAACACGGTTCTATTGTGAAAATAGAAGATCTACATGCTCACAACGCCAGCGCGAGGCGTTGTGAGCATGTAGATCGGCTATTTTCTCAATGTCTGAAAAAAACAAGTTTTGTCCATCATATATGGAGATATCTGTATCTGTCTGTCTGCATCCATTTTATTCCCATATATGGAGATCTCTGTATCTGTTTGTCTGTGTCCCTTTATGCCCATTATGGAGATCTCTGTATCTGTCTGTGCCTCCGACTGTGTTGCAGACACAGTGCCGGTTCCCCCTTTAATGCAAACCCCTTTATACCTGTTGTCATAGGACCCGTTTTGACCATCTGTTTGCCTGCGTCTATTTTATGCCCATATATGGAGATCTTTGACCATCTGTTTGCCTGTGTCCATTTATGCCCATATATGGAGATATCTGTATCCGTCTGTCTGCATCCATTTTATGCCCATATATGGACATCTATGCAGACAGAGTGCCGGTTCCGGAGAACCCTGATGTCAGACATCAGAATCCGAAACTTTTGTGCCGGTTCCAGAAAATCGCGTATCAGGGCGGGTCGAGGCCGGACACTGCACTACCTGCTGCGGCAGGGAACGCACGTGCCGAATTTGAAATAGGGAATGAATGCCCCACCCTTTAATGCAAACCCCATTATACCTGTTGTCATAGGACCCGTTTTGACCATCTGTTTGCCTTTGTCCACTTATGCCCATATATGGAGATCTCTGCAGACACAGTACCGGTTCCGGAAAACTCTGATGTCAGACATCAGCTCCGCATACGGGCATCCATTTTATGCCCACATATGGAGATCTGTGAATGCCCTACCCTTTAATGCAAACCCCATTATACCTGTTGTCATAAGAGCCATTTTGACCATGTTTGCCTGTGTCCATTTATGCCCATATGAACATCAGAACACGTCATACTGATTGTTGTCATAAGAGCCATTTTGACCATGTTTGCCTGTGTCTATTTATGCCCATATATGAACATCAGAACACGTCATACTGATGACATTCAATACGTAACCATGGCATTTTCTGTTGACTCATGTGGCGTACGTGATGTCAGAGCCTTTTATGATGTGATGTCACAATGAGTCAGCGCTTGCGCCGGTTTCCTCAGAAACAGCCTAATGTCAACAATCAGCTCTGCATACAGAGATTCCGAACGTTTCGCGCCGGTTCGGGAAAACCGCGCGTCACGTCGGGTCGGGCCGAGGCCTGGCATTGCACTCCGCGCAGCGGTGGGGAACGTGCGTGCTGAATCTGAAGCCGATGGGACGAACGGTTCTCGAGATACGCGGGGCACATACTCACAGAGATTTCTCGCATTAATAGATAGATGTTGCATTTGTAGTTATTTTACTGTAATTTAACAACATAATAACCAGCGCAGATAGACAAAAAGACATTCATGGATTTATATTTAAAAGTAACTTTTATTTTCCCCCCTGAAAATAAAGCAGGTGGTGGAAAAAAGTAGAAGGAATTAAAAATGTACTTGAGTAAAAGTACAAAAGTATTGGCATCAAAATGTACTTAACCCTATCAGTGCCAGCTTTCACCACTAGAGGGCGCCCAGTGGCCAAAGAATTCATCATAAAGATACACTGTTACATGCACAAGCCCTGCGCAGCCATGATGCACCAGAACACTTTCCTCTGTTCATTTACAGGAACAGGATGAAGTTAGCTTGAAGTTAGCTATTGGCTACTAAGCATTTTAGAAGACCTATTTTCGGCGATTTAGCCATGATTAAACCTTGCACACCTCATGGATATGCTTGGAACAGAGAAAATGAGCTCTAAAGATCCTGGATTGCATTGGAGTGGATGGTAAATATCGGCGGCGCGACGCTCTCGCGGGCCGTGTAAACAGAATATAGTGGGGTTCAAACAGTGCTTAATTTGTCAATGAAAAGGTGGGGGATCCTAGGTTTCGCGTGAACACGCGCACATGCACGCACGTGCGCACACGCGTGCATGCACGCACGCACGCACACCCGGTGTACATTTTCATTAACACATTAACTATATATATATATATATATACAGTATATATCACTGTCAACAATAAAGCATCACAGAAGCCAAAAAAGTCTCTATTTGGAAGGACGAAAACATAGATGACCATATATAAACAGCACTACTGCACACAGTGCAATAGAATAATTATCTTATCTGTTTCAACAGAGGTGTGGTGTATCAAAATAGTAAAGTGAAAATGTATTTGTAAGAACACTGCTCACACAGCCAAAGTGCCAAAGCCAAACTCACTGTTGCTAACCAAAATATCAGTGTACAACAGTAATATCACTAATGTCCAGTCCAACAAAAGCAGATTCAGATTCAGTCTGATTAATTGTCCTGTGTAACAAGGATGCATTTCCTTTTCTTGTTCACGTGTGTTTTGTCCATGACTAACTGAATCCTCTTTATATGCTTGCAAATTCAGACACATGACATCTTTTTCCAGAGATGTTGCAATCAGTTCTATGAGTTCTTCATCGTCACAAAGGTCTCCCCTCCTGTCTCACAGTACTCTCACTGGCTCTCCTGTCCTCCAGTCTTCATTAAATGTAGTTTCCCTTCAATGGAGGGGACATAGCCTATAATTAGGACTGGAAGTTTTATTTAAAAAAAGCAAGCCTAAACTGGGTGTCAACTGTCAAGTTCTCTCACTTCTCTGTCCATTCACTGTCCATCAGAGCACACACACACACACACACACACACACACACACACACACACACACACACACACAAAACAGCGCTGTCCCTGAGCAACAGAGCAAGCAATGTCACGACTCACGCTAATCATACCCACGCAGCGATGGGACATTTTTACACTCATTCACAGCATTTACTCATGGCTCTAAATCAATAACACTGCACAAGATAAATGCAAGTTAACGTGTGCTTAAAAGCCTTTTATGGCATTGAACTGAGCCTCGGTCCAAATCCCCCCTGCAGTAAGGAGCCCCCTTTCACCTGTCGCTGCTGTCCTGTCCTCCTCACCACCTCCTTCGTCCTCACTCTCTGAATTATCCTCCTCATCCTCCTCCTCTCGTTCCCCGTGCTGGTCATCGGGTGTCATCATGCCAGTGGCTGCCCCCTCCTCCTCCTCATCTGTGCCGCTGTTTACAGCACAGAGCCCCGCTGCTGCTGTGCTGTCGGCCTGTCGCTATCTGCCGAAATAACTTTGGCCTGTTTGGGGTCTGGCTGACCGACTGGTTTGAAGAACGTTAAAGTTTAGTTTGTCGCTTTGACATTTTAGCAGCCGCTTGCTTGCGTATTGTTTTGTTGCCAGGTAAACTCCATGGTAAACTCCCAGTGCAGTGTGCAGTGCAGCGTGCGACCGAGGCGGAAACAAAACAACTAGTTGCGTGAACCTGTGTCATCACGTGATTGATGTCTGTCAAACCCCTCTTTTGTTTTTCAGATTAAAACGCATACAAATATTTAAAAAATAATCAAACAAGGGTCACACCAGAACAACATAAAACAGAGAGAACATAGATTAAAAAAACAGTTTATTTATAGATTTTTATTGACAGGGAAGGTCCCGGATCCTTGATTCAAAATCAAATAGGTGGCGGATCCAATGAAATAGGTGCCGGTCAGAAAAAGTGAGGTACCGGAACAAGATCCGGCTTGATCCGGCACAAATTAAGCACTGGGTTCAAAAAAAAAGTAACTTAAAAAAAAAATGTTATTTTTTTTTTTTACAAAAAAAAAAAAAAAAATTATATCCCGAACTAGTTCGGGATAGGCACTCAGGACGTTAATACGGCCCAAATTATCCCGAACTAGTTCGGGATAGGCACTGTATGAGTTAAAGTTCCAAAAGTAAAGGTATTCATTATGCAGAATGTCTAATTTCAAGTTTTCAAATGTATAAAACATTTCTTTGAAAATAGCACATCTACAAGATCACAATGGGTCGCATCGTGACGCACTGAGAGCTTGTAGATCGTCTATTTTCAAATGGCCGAAATCTATATAGGGCTGAAGTGGTTAATGCATGTTTTGTGATAATAATACAAATCTAAAAAGTAACTAAAGTTTTCAAATAATCGGAGTAAAAGAACAATATTTGGATCCGAGATGTGTGAGTAGAAATACTCAAGTAAAGTACAAATATCTCAAAATTGTACTCAAGTACTGTACCTAAGTAAACGTACTAATAGTTACTTTACACCACTGTCGGCGAAGGCAGTGCTAAATACAAAACAAATCAAAAGCTATTTGTACGTCTCGTCGTCCGCTGAGGCGTTTAACTGCCTGTGTTGTGTGCGCGCCGTAACGAGTGTCGCTCCCTTTTTGGGGCCTGGTAAAAATAGTGGTGGTGCATATGAGGGCCCTGTAGACTCTGTTATCAGGCTGCCCTGCCTCCTCCCACTGCCGCAACCACACGCTGACCACACGTTGCAGCACGCACGCACTCACACACACACACACACACGTACGGTACACGCTTGTGCACGTATACAGACACATCCGTGTAAAGTGCAAGCATGCCACACACACACACACACACACGAAGCAAAGCGCAAATGTGAGGACGTAGACGTGTATGTATGTGTGCGTGCACACGCGCAAGTCCACATACACACCAAGAGGAAGCACAAAAACTAAAGCGCACGTGTACTACTGTAAGTGCACGACGAAAAAAGAAACGAGTCAATAAAATAAAAGCTTTCACTCAGAAACACATAATTTGGTATTCACACATAACCAGCGTGTCTAACTGTGGAAGTATAGCCTACTGAAGAAATGCCCATTAAAACAGCGACGAGACACTAAACACACAGATACGCTCGCGCTCCAGTCTGCCAGAAGCCATTCCCACTGACATGAAAGACATTTGCCGTATTTGTAATTTTTCATAAAACGCTTAAGCTGAACTGCACTCTAAGGAATTGTTTGTTATTCCCATTATTTCCTGAGGGGGAGATATTTATATTGGCCCTACAAGGAGCATAACTAGTGTGTGTGTCCGTGTGTGAAGACATGTGACATTCATTAAATCCCTGTTATCAGTGTAAAATGACTAAATGTAAAACTTGCACATAGCCAGCAAACATACTGTACAATGCTAGCATGCTCGGGTGACCGTACGGTTAGATATGAAATATTAGATATTACAATATATGCTCAACCATTATTTGCCCCGGGTAAGAGGGTGATAAGTCTGCACCGACTGGCTACCATATGTAAACAATAATAATCGGCGGGCTTTTATCATTCCCCTCGGTTGGATAACATCAGACAACGACAAATGCCCGGGTGATCATCTACGGCAACTCTCTTCACCAAAAATAGCAGATCTACAAGCTCAGCATGCCTATCACAACGAGTCACAACGTGACGCGTTGTGATAGGCATGCTGGGGTTCAAGTGGTTAAACGTCAAGTATAACGTTGTTTTCAGTGAGTTCTGATGGAAACAGATATTTCTCCAATAGGACATAAGATTCTAAAAATGAACAGTGTAATTCAGGGGTGCCGTGGATGAAAAAGTTACTTACAGGGGTGCCCTGAGTCAAAAAAGTTTAAAAACCCCTAACCTACGTACATTTAATGGCTCCCACCCCAGGCTTGCATAATAGAATCATGACGAATCATGACTTTCTGTAAGGTGCTAACCAACTGAAATTAACATTGGCATGCTACTGTAGCCTACTGGATATCGCAATAGCCTGCTTCAAGTCTGAGATTGAAGACTTTTTGTGGGTTTGTTCTTTGAAGAAGTATAAAGTAATCCAACCTATCACATATTAAGATATAGCCTTACAGCAGATAATCCAGTCCAGAAGGTTAATTTAAAATGGTGTTTCTCCTGCTAAGGTTTGAGATCCACACACCCTCCCAATAGTCCGGCGTTCCCATCACCAGGTTTTAGCAAACAACACGGTACATGAGGGATTACACTGAAAGTTACGCTGCCAGGTTTGCGAGCCATGAATCCTTTGCGGTAGTCAGACACCTGACGTTCCCTCTGGGATTAATAAAGCCTACGTTATCTCATCTCATAACCAGCCTGCCTCGGAGAGTCAGGCCCACACATTCCTCTGTTCAGATGGGAGAGTGCTGGGAGTCAAATCGCTGGCCGGGGCACTAGATGCGAGCAAGAGCCACTGGCCGCCGCGTCCACGTCCATGGACGCAGCCGCGAAAAAAACGGCCGTGGACGCAAGGTCGCGTCCGCGGACGCAAACGACCGGCCGGCCCGGCCGTGGATGCGGCCGTGGACGCAGACGGCCGTGGACGCAAACGGCGGACCGTGGACGCGTCCAAACGGCCGGCCGTGGACGCGTCCATGGACGAGGCCGCGAAAAAAAGGAAAAAAAAAAAAAAAAAAAAGGTGTCTATTGTATGTATTTTTTGATGGAGAATTCAAATATGACCTTCTTTTTTGCATTGGACAACTCTAACCTGCATCAATTGGTATTTTATAATTGCCAATTGTACCCTATCCATCTAAAAAACTAATTGGATGTCTATTGTATGTATTTTTTAATGGAGAATTCAAATATTACCTTCTTTTTTGCATAGGACAACTCTAACCTGCATCAATTGGTATTTTATAATTGCCAATTGTACCCTATCCATCTAAAAAACTAATTGGATATCTATTTTATGTATTTTTTGATGGAGAATTCAAATAGTACCTTCTTTTTGGGATAGGACAACTCTAACCTGCATCAATTGGTATTTTATAATTGCCAATTGTACCCTATCCATCTCAAAAACAAATTGGATGTCTATTGTATGTATTTTTTGATGGGGAATTCAAATGTTACCTTCTTTTTTAGATAGGACAACTCTAACCTGCATCAATTGGTGCATCAACCTACTATCTATCTATCTATCTATCTATCTATTTATACTTCACCTTTAGTCCAGAAGAGAGTTCAGCCTCAGGAACTTGCACACATGGAACTGTGTCATGACTGTGTCATGGAGCTAAAACAGAGCTATGTTAAATACTCACAATGACTCTGATGGACCAATCAGGGTGGTGGTGGGGGGAGGGATCAACAATAGACAGAAACTGGATAATGCTTTGTTAACTGTCCCACCTAAGTCCCTGCTAGTCTGAACAAACATCACCTTCCCTCTCATAACACTACTACTACTACTACTAGTACTACTACTACTACTACATTTATATAAAGCTGCTCTTGCATTTGAATTCAAGTCTGACACAAGTTAAGGTTAACTTAGGTAGTAGTTCATTTTGCTGGCTTTTAGGGACTGTGTGAGTGTGTAGGCCCACAAATTATTATAATTGTCATTAAGTGACTCAAAGGGAGACATCTAATTGGTGTTTATTATTCTAATATGAACTGTGGGAAGATTATATATTTTTTTATTTTGCACTTAAAGTGTTGTGATATTATTCCTGAAGGAAGAGGGGTATTTTCACAGTCCAGGCTTTGAACCTAAATGCGGTTTACATTTTCTATAAATATTTATTTATATATAAAACTCAGTTGTGTGGAGTTATTGTGTCCCTTTTCTTGTAGCTAAAGAGTCCATTTGTTCACTAGACATTAAGCCAAGGTTACTATTTTGAGTTGAAGCTAGGTGTTTTATTACTTTGGGGTTTAACATTATTTAATAGGCAAATTCATTGTTATGGTTACTTTAGAAGACTGCTTTTGCATTCATGAGTTAAAAAGAGAGCCAAGCTAATTCAAAGAGTTAAGTTAAAGGAACACAAAACATGGCCTAACTCACAGCTGCCATTGGACAGACAGTTACAACATACTCTTATCTTTCACAGAACAGACAATTATCATTTATTTTATCTATTTGAGACTATGTAGCTGCTCTAGGGGAAATAGAGCATTAATTTGGGGTGATATATTTATCAGCCTATTCAATTGATAATGACCAATTGGTGCCAGTTTCTAAGTAGTAGCATATTACCATAACAATATATGTGGCCTAGACATGGATATTGCCCACTCAACTCGTAATCTACAGAAATGTCCACCACATCACACAGTATAAAACCTAGTAGGCTTAGTGGATTCACCTATGTTAAATCATGTCAGGTTAGTTTGGTTCAAGGTTCAAGTATAATAATTTATGAGACAAAAATGTAAACAGCACAAATGTAGAATCACATCTAGGCTAGAATGATGTGTGTGAGTTTATCTGGAGACTTACTCAGTCTGTGACTTACAGAGATCTTGATGGTCTTTGGGTTCCACCTGTTCATCATGTGAATTGCTAATAATGTTATGGGTCAGATGTGTAAAGATCTATCACATTTTCAACACAGGGAGAGAAAACACCCACATGATAAGAGCCAGATTCACACATTGATCAGCATTTAAGTAACTCACACACATCAAAGTGTTTGAACATTACTTTTATCATTCATGACATAATATCATGTTACTGTTACCTACATGCCTTTATATGGGGAGAACCAAGTTTTTATACTGTGTGATGTGGTGGACATTTCTGTAGAGTTGAGTGGGCAATATCCATGTCTAGGCCACTTATATTGTTGTGTTAATATGCTTAACTACTTAGAAACTGGCACCCATTGGTCATTATCAATTGAATAGGCTGATAAATATATCACCCCAAATTAATGCTCTATTTCCCCAAGAGCAGCTACATAGTCTCAAATAGATAAAATAAATGATAATTGTCTGTTCTGTGAAAGATAAGAGTATGTTGGCCATGTTTTGTGTTCCTTTAACTTAACTCTTTGAATTAGCTTGGCTCTCTTTTTAACTCATGAATGCAAAAGCAGTCTTCTAAAGTAACCATAACAATGAATTTGCCTATTAAATAATGTTAAACCACAAAGTAATAAAACACCTAGCTTCAACTCAAAATAGTAACCTTGGCTTAATGTCTAGTGAACAAATGGACTCTTTAGCTACAAGAAAAGGCACACAATAACTCCACATAACTGAGTTTTATATATAAATAAATATTTATAGAAAATGTAAACAGCATTTAGGTTCAAAGCCTGGACTGTGAAAATACCCCTCTTCCTTCAGGAATAATATCACAACACTTTAAGTGCAAAATAAAAAAATATATAATCTTCCCACAGTTCATATTAGAATAATAAACACCAATTAGATGTCTCCCTTTGAGTCACTTAATGACAATTATAATAATTTGTGGGCCTACACACTCACACAGTCCCTAAAAGCCAGCAAAATGAACTACTACCTAAGTTAACCTTAACTTGTGTCAGACTTGAATTCAAATGCAAGAGCAGCTTTATATAAATGTAGTAGTAGTAGTAGTAGTACTAGTAGTAGTAGTAGTAGTGTTATGAGAGGGAAGGTGATGTTTGTTCAGACTAGCAGGGACTTAGGTGGGACAGTTAACAAAGCATTATCCAGTTTCTGTCTATTGTTGATCCCTCCCCCCACCACCACCCTGATTGGTCCATCAGAGTCATTGTGAGTATTTAACATAGCTCTGTTTTAGCTCCATGACACAGTCATGACACAGTTCCATGTGTGCAAGTTCCTGAGGCTGAACTCTCTTCTGGACTAAAGGTGAAGTATAGATAGATAGATAGATAGATAGATAGATAGATAGATAGATAGATAGATAGATAGATAGATAGATAGATAGATAGATAGATAGATAGTAGGTTGATGCACCACTTGATGCAGGTTAGAGTTGTCCTATCTAAAAAAGAAGGTAACATTTGAATTCCCCATCAAAAAATACATACAATAGACATCCAATTTGTTTTTGAGATGGATAGGGTACAATTGGCAATTATAAAATACCAATTGATGCAGGTTAGAGTTGTCCTATCCCAAAAAGAAGGTAATATTTGAATTCTCCATCAAAAAATACATACAATAGACATCCAATTTGTTTTTTTAGATGGATAGGGTACAATTGGCAATTATAAAATACCAATTGATGCAGGTTAGAGTTGTCCTATGCAAAAAAGAAGGTCATATTTGAATTCTCCATCAAAAAATACATACAATAGACACCTTTTTTTTTTTTTTGCAGCCTTTTTTTCGCGGCCTCGTCCATGGACGCGTCCACGGCCGGCCGTTTGCGTCCACGGCCGCGTCCACGGCCGCGTCCCCGGCCGTCTGCGTCCACGGCCGCGTCCACGTCCACGGCCGCGTCCACAGCCGGGCCGGCCGGCCGTTTGCGTCCGCGGACGCGACCTTGCGTCCACGGCCGTTTTTTTCGCGGCTGCGTCCATGGACGCGTCCGTGGACGCGTCCATGGACGTGGACGCGGCGGCCAGCGGCTGTCTCTCCTAGATGCAGATAAACGAGAAGGGATTACTGGAGTGAGATAGAAAAACAAGCCCAACATCGCAGAAAGAAAGGAGAGAGAGAGAGAGAGAGAGAGAGAGAGAGAGAGAGAGAGAGAGGGAGGAAAGAAGTAAAGGAGAGAGAGGGCAAAAAAGACAGGAGAATAGTCCAAGTCCAATTTTTTTGAATATATATATTTTTTGATTTACCAGACTGTAAACCACAAACTAGTCATTTTGAATTTGTTAAATTGTCAATGCACTCACCCCTCATTTTGTTCAATTGTCTGTTTTAATGTTATCTGCTCCCTTTGCTGAATATTGCTTGTACGGACTTATACTGTTGTTCCACAAACTGTTGGAACAAAATGAGGGGGGAGTGCATAAAGAATGTAACAGATTAAAAACTTCTAGTTTGTGGTTTACACTCTGGTAAATCAAATAAATATCTATATTCAAAATGTTAAAATATGGACTTAAGACAGTTTTTCGTCTCAGGTACTCAATTGAAAGTTGAAACCCTTATGGTTACTTTTTCCTACATTCTCAGAGTGGAATCTTTCTTTGCCCCTTTCTCTTAACACATCTGCTGCCTCTTAATCTGAAGGTTGCTTGGTGCCTCGGCGCCACGTCGTTTCCTCCGTCGGCCGCCGCTATTATTTTGAAGGGCCGGAAGGGGGTTGTTTTTGTTTTTTTGGATTATCACTTGACGGCAACGATTACGTCATCTAGTCACATGACAGTGTGCGACAAGAAGATGAAGATGGCTGCGCCCTGCCTTTTGCCTTGTTTACATTTAGATCTGCTGCAAAATGTCTCAAAATGGCTATTTTGTTTAAATGAAGTTTCTTTATGGGCCTCGCCATTGACTTAACATTGAGGAGCTTCACTTCGCGTGCACGCCCAACGTGCGTTGTAAACAAATCGCCGACATTACCGATGCGAGCGGGACCGGAGCGACATTAAGTAAGTAATAATATCTTTACTGTATATACAGTAAGATTCACAGTCCTCACCGTCAACGGCGCCATGGTATTAACCCTTTCAATGACAATCCTCACCGTCAACGGCGGCGAAAAAGTTAATTATCCGCACCCCCTTCTCTCCATCGTTAATTGAGCTCCGAGGGCTCTCTGAGTTCAATTAAAACTGAGGATTTTACTCTGTACAGGGCAGGCAAGTCCACTGCTCTCCCCTGGCCCCGTTTAGCCTCTGTTGGGGAAATACGCAGAGGATTACTTCCATCGAATTAGGCCCTCAAAAAACACCACAAGACCGGGTTCTCATTCTTTTGGCCCGCACCATGCATTGTTGGGCGGGTTGGCGGGGCCGTTGGCGCGTGTCGAGAGGAGTCCCAAGTCGGGTCAGGTTAGTGCCGGTCCGTCAGGTGGGCTTGTTAGGCCCGGTTCGGGTTGTGTCAACAGTGTTTCAGGCTTCTGCCGGAGCTGTGTTTGCTCCCATGCAGTGTGATTGGGGGGGGGGGGGGGGGGGGGTGTTGTTCTCAAACGTGATGGTCCAAGGCTGAGAGTCGGTTGATGCACACAGCTCATTGGCCCCGAGGACTGCTGTGTACTTTGACAATGTGAAAACAGCAGATCTACAAGCTCACAATGCGTTGACTTGCACCGAGAGTGCTGTGAGTATATCTGTCCTTTGCATATTTCAAGAACAACCCAACCGATCAATTGGAGTTATGAAGTACTCAACTGAATATAAGATCATTTTGTTAATATTAAAAAGATTTAAAAAAAATAACATTGTTTGCTAAAGAAATCAGTAAAAGGGTCATACAAAAAATATATATAAAAATAGGTCATGCAAAAACAAACAAAAAACATGGCCTTCATGTAAAAGATTAAAAAGATAAAAACAAACAATGAGACAAAAATCAATCAGCAGTCAATAAAAGCCACAAATTATATTCAAAAGTCTACGGGACTTGGCAACATGAAGGCCACATCTCCTGTATTTCTGTGCTTTGGTCTTTTTATTCATAATGGAAAATCATCACGAAGAAAGCATGTCACCACCGAGATGATTAGAGCGCCAATGGCCCATGAGTTTTACCAAGGAAAGAGCAAAACAAATGTGCAGCCCCCTGTCTGTGTGTGTGTCTGTCTGTGTGTGTGTGCGTGCGCGCGTGGTGTGTGTGTGTGTGTGTGTGTGTGTGTGTGTGTGTGTGTGTGTGTGTGTGTGTGGCAGAATGGTATCACTCTGCCTCGGTAGCTATGATGACTCCCAGCTCTACACTTAGCCCACTTCTCTGTTGTTCTCTGGGAATAACAGAGGAAGCCATTTCTCCACAGAGCAAAGACATCTGTTACCTGTTACACACACACACACACACACACTGGACGGAGGACATTAACATACATTAGCCATGCCTCTCGGCTAAACACACTGTCCTCATCATGGAAGCGTCAACAGGCTGATCAGTATGAAACACACGCACACACACACGCACAGAAGCGCGCGCACACACACACACACACACACACACACACACACACACACACACACAGACACACACACACACACACACACACACACACACACACACACACACACACACACACACACACACACACACACACACACACACACACACACACACACACACACACACACACACACACACACACACACACACACGATGTGAAAATGTCATATCACAATTATTGTGACAAAAGAAATCGCGATTTATGATATTATCACGATAATCAAAATCCATTATCCTGGGGCCAAACATTGGCCAAAAAATAGCAGATCTACAAGCTCACAACGCGTCGCAACAATAATCAAAATCCATTATCCTGGGGCCAAAAAATTGCAGATCTACAAGCTCACAACGCGTCACGTTGCGACGTGTTGTGAGCTTGTAGACCGGCTATTTTTTGGGCAAAGACATTTGATAGAGAGTGAAAAAAAGACTGTATCAAGTACGTAGCCTATATTGTAAGTACCTTTTACCAATTATAGAGCGTTTAAGTGGATATGCAGCTCGGCAAATAAAAGTTGAATTGATCCCAGTGCATGATGGAGGACGATATCACGATAAATTAAATCTCCACAATGCGATTATCGTGAGTGTTTTTTATCACGATAACCGATAATATCGTGTATCGTCCCATCCCTAACACACACACACACACACACACACAGTTTTGACAGTTTTGGCAGATCAAAGATTTATTCAAATGAGATACCGGTACTTTAGAGGACTTAACTTCATTATAGAAGTAAAGAGGGTAAAAATGATGTTTACATAATTTCCACTGGAGATCTAGAAATGGGAACAGGAAACGTAAAATGGCAGGCGCATGTTTAGATTGCCGAAATGTTGGGCTTATGAGTTCCAGGCAGGGATACTACATATCAATCGTCGTCCTACCCAACACTAGGGCATTCACGAATAGTGATTTTTAGTATTCAAATTATTCGACCTCAAAGTATTCGAATAGTCGAATATTCGACAGGACTGGCCAAACTGTCAAATATTAACACTTACTGCCAATTAAAAATGCCCTCGAGTGGCATTAGTGCCAGCCCTCTCCATAGACTTCCATGTAATTTGTAGTGCACAGATCATGCACACCCATGCACAGATCATGTACCATGTTTGTGCAGGCTGTTCACAGCTTTCAAACAAAAAAAAAAGATTGGAAATCCGTTCAGGCATTCTTGAGATAATAGCCATTATGTTTTACATGTTATGTAAACAAAGATGGCTGCCCTGTATAAAGATGGGGTTGTATGGGGGTGGAACATGCAAAATCGCGATTGAAATCATGTTTACTAGATTTAATGGGGTCCAAAAAGATTTAAAAAAATAAATAAAAATTAGTAAAAGTCGCCCAAAGTCGCTTGGCAGGGAAGCCCATAGTGAGAAAGTTGCTCTAAAAGTCGCCTGGCACTGTATGAGTTAAGTAAGCAAGAGGCGTTCTGAGCATGTAGATCTGCTATTTTCACAATAATGTATCTGTGGAACCGAGTCGCATTAAATGTAATACCTACAATTCCAAGTGCTTGTCAGGGTGGGGGTCCCCAGTTCAAATATGTTCATTTTGGGGGTCACGGCCTAAAAAGGTTTGAGAAGCCCTGGTATTATAGAGCATTAACAAATTCATTCACCAGGGGCATTGACAACTCATTCTTATGACTTCCTATCTAGCCAAGCTTTATAAACTATATATTTTTTAAAAGAAAACAATAAAAAAAAAAAGTGAATATTCGACTTCGGTGAACAACGTTGAATAGTGACTTTGATATTCGAAATATTCGAATATTTGGTGAATGCCCTACCCGACACCAGGGTCTACATTTCTCTACGTAAGAAAGACCATCTTCAACCACTTGTCGTTGCAGTCGGGCAGAAACCTCTTTTCTCCATATTCTTTTTTATTGTATTTTTTATCATTTTTATCCCATGATTTTTGTAACCCATTGTTTCACCCAGTGCCAATTGCCTAACCTGTTTCTGCTCTCCCTCTGCCATGCCTGGGGAGCCCCGGCTGGCCAGGGGGAGGCAGTATAGAAGAAACCTAGATTAAAGCATATATCTACCCTAGGAGACACGGGGAGAACATGCAAACTCCACACAGAAAGGCCCTTTTGCCAACCCCAAGATAATGTTTTATTCACTGAAATAAGTTCTGGGCTGCGGCTTCAAATTTAAGACTGGATATTTATCATGCAGCATCTTCTGTCCTCAATAACTTCCCTCTGTTTCCCTGCTCAAATCAATCAGCCCCCCCAAAAAAGGGCCACACGCGTGTATATGAGAAATATAAACACAGTGTTTCCTACATTCAGCAACGCTCTGCTCTCACTTTGCTCAGGGGAGGACAACAGAATGATAGAAACGGAGGATTAAAAACGTGGGAGAGTGGAGAGAAAGGAAAATAAAGCCAGACGAGGAGGAGGGAGACGAGATGAGAGAACAGGCCATGGGGACTGGGGAGAGGAGAGAATGGAACAGGTACGTGCACACATATACATCAAAGGGGGCTTGAGCCCCTGCCCTATAATCCGTCTGTAAAAAGTGCCCTCTCCAGACCATGAATGCAGCATCTTATGCTGAAAGAATTGCCCTCAATGTAGAAATCCATGCCGTGAGTACGCCACATCTCCAGTATTGCCTTTTTTATGCTTAACACTTATGTTGCAATGATTTTTTCTCTTCAATGTCTCGCGTTGCCATGGTTACCATAGACTTCCATGTAATTGTGCAATTGTGTAAAAAGTGCACGCCCATGCCTAGATGATGCACCACGTGTGTAGATGCTGTTCACAGCTTTCAAACAAAAAAATCCGCTTGGAAATCCGTTCAGGCATTCATGTTTTATGGGCCATTATGTTTTCTTCAGATGTAAACAAACATGGCTGCCATGTCTGAAAGAATGGGTTGGTATGGGGGTTAAACATGCAATTTCGCGATCGCGATCATGCCTAATACATTTCTGGAGGTCCCAAAAAAAAATTTGGAAAATTTTTTTTGAATTTTTTATTTTATTTTTTTCAAAAACGGCCCAAACTCGGGAAACTCGGGGTTGGCACAGCGTTGGTATCAATACAAACTCGGGAAACTCGGGGTTGGCACCAGATGTGTTAAGTGTGGTAAGTACCGAAACTAGCGGACCTCCAAGCTCACAACTAGGGCTGCGAATCTTTGGGTATCCCACGATTCGATTCAGAATCGATTCTTGGGGTCACGATTCACGTTTTTTTTTTTCTTTGATTCTTTAAAATCCAAACGATTCGAATTCAGAAACGATTATTTTCCGATTTAAAAACAATTCTCGATTCAAAACGATTCTCTATTCACTTCATATATCAGGATCTAGTACATTTACGTAGCTTTTAGATTTTTTGAAAACCCTATGTTTCTATGTCAGCAATCTGGCCAGCCATCGTCAAAGAAAAGGTTCTTTTCACTTAACTGGAGCTCAGTTAGTCTGTTCTTGAGAGACTACTATGTCAGTGGTTCTCAAACTTTTTCATGTGAAGGACCCCCAAACTGATATTTATTTGGCCACGGACCCCCATCTCAAACTATTTAGTTCCAGGGACCACCCAGAAGTAAACTTTGAGTTACAAATGTTCGCTTTAAAAATACATAATATTCAAAGATTTGCACACATTTTCACGACTTTTTCAAAAAATAGCAGATCTACAAGCTCGCAGCGCGGCACTCGGTGCCGCGCTGTGAGCTTGTATATCTGCTATTTTTCAATAGTTTCTAGGCCTAAATGGGTAGGAGGAGAGGGAGAGACGGACACAAAAGATAGAGGGAAGGATAATATATTGGGGTGAAGAAAAGACAGCCATAGATGAACGGAGACAGCCAGAACCAGAGGCGCGAGGAGGAGAGACATGTGTGGGATGGATGCTCCACACATGGCAGCCATGAGAGCAAGGCACACACAGGAATCCTCCTTTACCTCCTGAGCCTTTGAGAGCCCAGCTATCTCCTCTCCTCTCCTCCTCTCCCACAGAAGACCTCCCTGTTCGCCCAGACCGCTATCAAACCATAAGTGCTCCATCAAGGGATAGAGAGGCATAAGATCCTGAATAAACCGGCTGGCTTTTCCATTCTTTGTGCTAACCCCCCCCCCCCCCCCCCACCCCCCACACACACACACAGGGGTGTCGCGCCACATTCTGGGCCCTGGGTACAAGGATTCATTGACTGCGAACACATTATTACGCATAATTTTGAAGAAAAGCAGATATACAAGCTCACAGCACGGTGCCACGCTGCAAGCTTGTAGAGATCTGCTATCTTTGAAAAATCGTGAAAAATTGTGTCAAATCCTTCTAAGGTTAAAAAAAAAAAAAAAAAAACTATGTTTCCCATCTCAAAATATTTAGTTTTAGGGACCTCCCAGAAGCAAATTTTGAGTTACAAATGTTCACTTAAAAAATTACATATATTCAAAGATTTACACACATTTCCACGACTTTTCAAAAATAGCAGAACTACAAGCTCGCAGCGCGGCACTCGGTGCCGTGCTGCGAGCTTGTATATCTGCTGTTTTTCAATAGCTAAAGTATAAAATAATGAAGGCCCCTCCAACCTTGGGCCCTAGTAACTCAGTCCCACTCCCCCCCCCCTGTGACGCCCCTGCCCACACTCTCACACACACACACACGCACAGTCGCACACACACACACACACACACACACACCTCCCCGACTACACACACCTCCCTGACTACAACTAAAGTGTAACAAAGTTGCACCCACCAAAACGTTCAAATGAAAAGAAGGGGCCCCCAGGAGCCCAATCCGATCCTTCTTGTCTCTTTGAGTGTGTGTTGATGTCAAAAGGGAGACTGTTTTTGGTTGTGTTTGACAGAGCGTGTTGACAGAGCCAACCGTGCGTGTTTATCCTGCGCTGTCACATGTGTGCCGATAACGGCTTTGTCTGGACAGGCTGCGTGTGGAGGTGGATGTTGATGTGTGTGCACGTGCGTGCGTGTTGAGACAAGAACCCTCCCTATCTACGATCTGGCTGAAAACACACATACATGTGTTTTGACAACTGCATCCGTCCGTAGT
Organism: Nannobrachium achirus; assembly: GCF_963921795.1. Taxonomy (NCBI): domain Eukaryota; kingdom Metazoa; phylum Chordata; class Actinopteri; order Myctophiformes; family Myctophidae; genus Nannobrachium; species Nannobrachium achirus. The sequence goes on from NC_137833.1 coordinate 16,059,624, forward strand.
ACCAAGTATGAAAGAGCGCTGCATGTTTGTATATCGTCGTTGTCGGGCGAAAATCTTGTATGTCCAAAAGCGTTCGTTTTGTATTTATCATTTAAAAAACGAACTAAACTAGTGAAAACAGCCAATCTACAAGCACACAACGCCTCGTGTGCTTGTAGATCTGCTGTTTTCACTAGTTTTGTGCGACGGGCCTTGTATGATGAAGCTTTACTTGAGGCTTTACTTGGTGAAAAAACGTACAAAGTTGAAACTTGGAGATACGAGGTTTCTGCCCGGCGGTGGCGATGTGTGTGTGTGTGTGTGTGTGTGTGTGTGTGTGTGTGTGTGTGTGTGTACAGTACGATTGTATATACATTTTGGTTGCCTGGGAGCCTACTGTATACTTAACGTGTGAGGAGGGGTAAACCTAGAAGTGCAGTGGTGAGATGATGATGTGTATGTTGTGTAGTCATGCTCAGTGTGTGGCACGGCCCACCTGCAGCAGAGTCCCGTGGATGTGGTTGTGCTGGGTCTGGGGTCCGTAGGGGTCCACGGGCAGGTCTTGCAGTAAGGTGTGAACAGTGGAGGGGACCTGGGTGACAAGCACAAACGGAACCAGCGCGCGAGCCGCCATCTGCCTGGTCCGGTACACTGCGGACCGACCGCACCTGGAACGCACAAACACACAAGAGGTTTGTAAGACTGTGATCCAGTGTTGATTTTGTCGACTAAAACTATGACGAAAAATGTTTGTCGACTGCGTTTTTTTCACTGACAAAAACGAAATAAAAACTAAGCTGTGATGACTAAAACTAAGACTAAATATATTGACAATTTCGTCAACAAAATAAAAACTTGACTAAAACGTTGGGGAGGGACTAGTGGAGAAGAGTCATTTTATGTTTGGTTGCTCTCAGATGTTGCGTGTTGAAAATAGCCGATCTACAAGCTCACAACATGTCGCAGCGCGATGCGTTGTGAGCTTGTAGATCTGCTATTTTCCGCACGCAACCAAGTGTAAAATCAGTCATTACGATGCCATCAAGGTCCGCCAAAACACATTTTAGTTGACAAAATCAACTGTAGATTTAGTCGCCTAAAAACGTATGATATTTAGTCGACTAAAATTAGACTAAAACTAAAGCTTTTCAGGTGACTAAATTATGACTAAAATTAAATGATAATTTATTCAAAAGACTATGACTAAAACTAAATCAAAATGTGCTGTCAAAAACAACATTGCTGTGATCAAAGTAAAAATGTCAAGCGTGGGGCCCGGACCACTGGCATAGCGGTCTGCCGGTGCAGCCAGGCTCAATGTGGCCTGAAAGCGTTGTGGGTTCGAGTCCCGACCCCGGCAGCCTTCATACGAGTCACTACCCATCTCTCTCTACCCATTTCCTGTCAACCTACTATGCTAAATAAAGGCATAAAAATAAATGAAACTAAAATGCAAACATGGGCACATGCAGGTCACATTTGCATGGGTATTTTGTCTGTTTGATAATACTGTTATACACTTCTATGGTCTTGGCTTTTCTGTTATGCTAAGCGAGCCTTAATGAAGTCAGCAGAGTGAGTCATCGGTCTGTTAACAACTTGTGGTTTTCATCATCATAATTATATTCCTGTCACCATAAAATTTCCATTTCGTGGACAAATTCTTTTGCCGTCTGACATTTTTGGGCCGTCCTTTGAGGACACACAGAGCTGACAGGGAGAAGCCAGTTTGATGATGAGGAGAGTGGGACAATTTTTATGTTTATATTACATAAAAGGTTACTCATGCGCGGACACACACACACGCATGTGCGCGAGCGCCAATGCAGGGCAAACAACGGTAATGAGTGGCTCTACAATCCCACAGCCTAAACAGATGTATGTCAACATTACATATTCAAATCACCATTTACCTATCCAGTAATTAGCAGATCCCATTTTGATTTCACCCACAAAGATCAAACGCACACAAATCCCCACAGAGTCATTTACAGTATGCGTTGGTGACGGGGAATGTGGCCAGTCACCCTGAGCCGGGGCTAAAATTAGACATGTTTACAAGCTGATAGCCCTTCCTTCTCTGGTGTCATAACACTGCCAGGGTGGGACATGACCAAGACTTGAATGAAATTAGGTCAATAGATGCCTGGTGACCAGAGAATAGGGGTGGGCGATATGGAAAAATACAATATCACGATATTTTCCCAAGCTGTATCACGATACACAATCTTATCACGATTCTTTTTCATGTTGGTTTACCACCTAAAAGGTAACAAAGACTAAAAGAAAAAGGAGTAACAGAACATTTAGACCAGCAGTCATCAATGTGGGGTCCAGGGACTCTCTGGGTTCCTTTTAGACTTAGAAATACTGATTTAGACAAAAATGCAGGTTTAAATGAATTCTGCAATGAATCTCTGTATTAACAATTCATCAGGATTTTTTATACAGCTCCCTCATTGTATCACGATATATAGTTAAATATCAAAGGGTAAACCAAATAACCCAGCTATGGCACCATGGTCCAAATCATAGTCAGACTGAAACATAGATGATGGAAAGTAACTAAAGTAGCATGGAGTGCACAGTAAAAGCCTCAGTCCTCAAGGCCAATCGACCATTTGGTTCAATTTGTGTGCCCCTCAAGTTAAAGGACAACTTTGTTTTTTTTTTCACAACAAGGGTTCATATTTTAGATTATAATTCGAGAAAAGAAAAGATGAGTGTTAAAATGTTTTCATTTACTGCTTTCTATCATTTTAGCGATTTTAATTACTTTGATTTCAGTGGTTGCGGGCATGCATGCAAGTGGCTAAATATGTATTTTTGGACACAATAAGCCCATTCCCAAGATGCACCACAATCCTTCATGGGCAGATGTGACTTATGGGGGCTAGTAGTGTTACTGTAAATAGTAATAAAGAAATCGCCGGCTTATTGTGTCTAAAAAAATAGATATTTAGTCACTTATATGCATGCCCCCAACCACTGAAATCAAAGTCATTAAAATAGCTAAAACTATAGAAAGACACTCATCTTTTCTTTTCTCTAATTAGAATCTAAAATATGAACCCTTGTTGTAAAAAAAAACAAAGTTGTCCTTTAAATGAACACTCAGGATTTTAAAGTCTGCATCAGTGCACGGTGCATGCATGTTGTTTGCCGTTTGCGGGGCCCGTGACGGCACTAGGACAGGGTGGTTTACGCCTAGCCTGGCCAAACAGCTTGGCCCTGCTGCTGCTGTGCGGTGGAAAATCCTGCGGGCGCTTCCAGAACGAGGAGAGGGGATCGTCCATCCATCACTGGAACGGAATGTGGAGATGAGCACCATGTTCTGGCAACGAGGAGCGATGATGTGTTTAAAGATACAGAGATACACAACAATGTACGGACACACACACAGATGCATGCCCATGTTCAAACACGCGGACATTACATAAAGTACATGTTTGGTAGTTTTTTTTTGGTGTGTAGACTGTGCACCTCGTGTACACTGCCCATGTTCTCTAAAGGCATGATAAAACAGACGTGTGTGTGTGTTTGTGTATGTGAGGGACCTGGGGTAACAAGTGCTAAATGCTGATAATTCTTAGGTTTTGGAAACCTGCTTGGAGTAACAGACGGACAGGATGATGTGTCACATAACAATACAATGATCACCGCAAAGTTCAGAGACTTTATTTTGTGTATTTTATACTGTGTCTTCTCCTTCAATTATATTTTACTGAAATGCAACAACTAAACTGTACCAGTATGTGGCCGGTGTGTGGATGAGCCAGAGAGAAAGATGGCAAAAGAGTGAAAGAAAAAGTAAACAAGTGTAAGTGAAAGAATGAAAGAAAGGGCAAGCGAAGAAAGAGAGAATGAACAAAAGAAAGAAAGTGAAACGGTGAAAGAGCAAAAGAAAGAAAGAAACAATTCAAAGAGAGTGAATGAGTGGGAGTGAGCTAAAACAAACAGGAACTTGGACAAAGAGAGGGCTGTTGGGACCAACAAGTCTAAAGTCAACTGTCAACAAATGCTCCTCCACCTGCTGTGGACATACATGCTCTGGAACAGACTTACAGACAGACAGGAGTGTCGCACCAAATTCTGGGCCCTGGGCACTTTAACTATTGAACAATAGCAGATCACAGTGCCACGCTGCGAGCTTGTAGATCTGCTATTTTTCAAAAATCGTGAAAAAAAAAGTCTTTGAATTATGTGAAGGACCCCCAAAATGATATGTATTTGGCCATAGACCCCCCCCCCCCATCTCAAAATATTTAGTTCCAGGGACCCCCAGAAGTAAAATTTGAGTTACAAATGTTCGCTTAAAAAATACATATATTCAAAGATTTGCACACATTTTCACGACTTTTCAAAAATAATTAAGGCCCTCCACCTTGGGCCCGAGAAACTCAGTCCCACTTTTCCCCCCTTGCGACGCCCCTGCAGACGGAAAACCAGACGGACAGATGGGCGGACGGAGGAGACACAAAGACAAAGGCCCTGTATCAAAGAGAGACAACAGTTAGCATTCCGGAGCTTGCTGCATGTGTGCATACATGAAATTCATGCACACGAAATCACACCTCTAATGACCAAATCCATGTCCACCCCCCCCTCTCCCCTCATGCAGCTCCATTTGGGCCCCATATGTTAACTATCAGTGCTAATTTGTCTCATTAAAACCCTTTGCGGAGGAAATGACAGTTTGGAAGGGTGTAATTTTAGAAAGAGGGCTGTCCCTTGCTGTCCCCATGGGGTCAGGAGCCAGGCGGGTGACTTGGGGGAGGGTTGTGCGTGTTTGTATGTGTACGTGCGTGTGTGAGCGTGTGTGTCTTAAGTCTGTGTCTCATTTCAGAGGCATATGGAAGGCCCAGTTTCCCCTCTGTAGTGTGTTAACTTAAACAAGCCAGCTCTGAGGAGAGCAGCTAGCAAATGAGCAACAGAGTTACAGTACAGCTGAAACATTTGTCGGTTTTAATTGATCAAACTGCAAAACCAACAAGGACACTGGAATTCTCATAAATGATGGCTGATTCTATCAAGGGACCAGAATCACACGAAAGTGATCAACTATATCAAATTTCACATAATAAAAGCAGTCAAGAAAGTGGTATATGGGGTGCCTGGTGGCTCAAACAACTGCTCTGATCTTGAGGACTCAAGTTCGAATGCAACCCCCAACCTGTCTCGAATGCCTCTCCTCTCTCTCTCTCTGCCTTAGTTTTCCCGTCTCTTTGAACCAACCTGTCTGGAATAAGGCACAAGTACTCCAAAAAATACATCTAAAAGAAACAGGAAAAGAATAAATGTAGAAAAGAATGTAGGTATTTAGAATTTTAGAGGACCACCACTACAAACCTCTGTGTTCATTCATCCATTTGCAACACAGAGAGTGTACACATGTTATAAGTGTACCCTCTCAGAGTTAAACTATCAGTGTGTACTCTGACAAACAGAGCAAAGCACATGGCACGGATCTGCTATGGCTATTTTGACACAAGTACTTTTTTTGGTCCAACACATAAATAAACCAAATAGAAACTAGTGGTGCCTGGCACAACTACTTTAAAAACTAAAACCAAACACGTGCCGCCTTTTCTGACCATCAATAGGGAGAAGAAAAAAAAACGGTAACTGTGAGTTTGACCTCTTAAAAACAGCCCAAGGTCAAAGGTCATGTTGCCAAATGAAAGACCACAACTTCCTATTTGCCGATAATGGTAAACATGTGTCAATCTTTGACCGTTTTTCGAGTCATGCTGGACACTATGTAATTTTGAGAAATAACCTTGACCCCTACCAATCTTCGATGGATGGAATTATAGGTCCGAAAGAGAAAGTAGAACATTGTGTTGTGTTCTCCGAATTGGGGCAGGATAATTATTGTTTTGTTTATAAAATACATATACTTTTAGAAATGCTATTTATTTATTTATAGTTAAGAGGCACTATTGGTATCAAAACATCTCCCAAAATGTCCAAGCCCTTACACAGGCCTTTTTTTCCACCAAAAAAAATGACAGAAGGATAAAGTAATGGATGGAGTGAGGCATGGAGATTGGAGAGAGATGGTGGGGTGTGGACAAGACCAGAGATAAATCATCATCATCATCCCAGCACTCTGAGGTACTGCCAGCACGGGAGAGAGAACAAGTGAAACAGCCAGTTCCAGAGAAATCATCAGCCATCACCAAACATAATAAATGTTGTCTAGTCATCTCCCCCCTTTTTTTGTTTTCCTCATCATCATCACCCAGGAAGGTCTGACGCACACACAGAGGCAAGTCTGTGGAAGAATGTGAATAGATCAGAGGGCCGGCGAGGACGGATAGACGATCAGAGGCGTGAGAGGGAGAGGCGGGGGGATAAAGCCTAGAATTATTGAATGCTTTAACTATTGAAAAATAGCAGATATACAAGCTCACAGCACGCTGCGAGCTTGTAGATATGCTATTTTTGAAAAACCGTGATATATACTGTATATATATGTATATATATATATATATATATATATATATATATATATATATATATATATATTTGGCAAGTCTTTGAGTATATCTTTTTGAAAGTGAACATTTGTAACTCAAATATTTGCTTCTGGGGGGTCCCTGATACAATATTTTGAGATGGGGGGGGGGTCCCTGATACAATATTTTGAGATGGGGGGGGGGGGGGGGGGGGGGTCCCTGGAACAACATATTTTGAGATGGGGGTCCGTGGCCAAATACATGTCGTTTTGGGGGTCCTTGGCATGAAACATTTTGAGAACCACTGACAGAAACAAAAACAAAAACCTTAGAAGGATTTAGAAGACACTTATATTTTGGCCCACACCTGGTTCGCACCCATCTGATCCAAGCGGTCAGATGGGTCATACAAATGTCCACATGTATCTGGAGAGGCGGGGCGGGGGACAGTCAGCCATCGGACTCCCCAGACACGACCACATGTGTCGGCGGGAGAGAGAGAGAGCGATGGGGGTAAGGGAGGGGGTAGCTGGGTGGTAGACAGCATCGGGGCTGGAGCACAGGCAGTCAGAGTTGGGGCTATATTTAACCTCTCTGACATGTGGGCTTCATTTGGAGAGTGGATGCGTGCGCCGCATACCTCCTTTGACAAGTAACAGCCAGCCATTCGACGCGCAAGCAGCCGGGGCCAAGAGAGCGAGGAATACCTGATATTCAACCACAAAAGCCCAACTTACTAGCAATAACTTCAGGTTGGTAGTCTTAAAATGCTTCTCCTCAGCTCCGTGTTTATGAAAATGACTCATAAAGGATCAGCTTCCAAAGTCGACATAAAACAACCCTCTGAACTTGAAGTTATGAGAGCTTTAAAGCTGCAATCCCTAAGATTTATGTCCCGCTGGGAATTCAAACCCGGGTCTCCGGCGCCATCATTTCTACCACTGAGCTAGGACTAGGGATGGGGCGATAATCGTAATTATCCTTTATCGTGATAAAAAGACGCTCGCAATAATTGTATCGCGTAGATTTAAATGTATTATGAAATTGTCCTCTGTCATACAGTACTAGGATGAATTCGCTTTTGTTGAGCTGCAAATTCAGACACTTGATAAAACTGACCTGTAAAGAGCGTATTTGGTAAGCTCTTATTTGAAATTGATCTGCTGTTGCAACGCGTTGCGGAGGGCAGCGATCCAGGAGTTGGTGTTGAATAGACTAAACTCTTGAATCGCATCGTTAGGAGGCCAGAATGCAGATGGGAGAGCGAGCGCGTACACAGATGTCAGCTCAAATCGGTTGGGAACAGGGAACAGAACGTCACACTCCTGGGCACTAGAGGGCGCTGCGATAGGAACGCACTCCCCTCACACTTTGTTCAACTGTTACGTTAATGTGTGTAATGCATATTCGTGCACATGCATGTTTTCGTTGGTGACCAAGACGTTGCAAGCTAGCACACTCTTCCCAGTTAAATGTTATTTGCTGTGGTGCAATTAAGTTTGATTGAAAAAATAATAATCAATTAATACTTTCACCGCAATTACAATAATAAATAAAGGAAGAAATAGTGAAAATAGCCGATCTGCAAGCGTCAATTCACACATGGTCGAAAGACATTTCCCACCGAACAGAGAAGGTAAACCCAAAAACTCTAGTTGTCAGATACTGACTGTGTGTGTGTGTGTGTGTGTGTGTGTGTGTGTGTGTGTGTGTGTGTGTGTGTGTGTGTGTGTGTGTGTGTGCTCGCGTGCGCGCAACAATTGATGCATGGCTATTGGCTGGACGCTTGCAGGTGCAGTGGAGGAACATGTTCCAATAATATTTGTGTTTCTCCATCTCAGCAATGTGTGAAAAATGTGTGCTTGCAAACTGTAGTTTCCCATTGGCCAGCCCAGCACCCCTACAGCACAACAAAGACTGTGCCCAGAATATGACGACTGCCGAGAACACCCAAATGCCCAGATATGACATCACACAAATAAACACATGTCACACAAATGCTTAGGCTAATCAGGTGTTTTGACTTGATATTGCACAATCATCATTTTCTCACACGATTATTTGTTCAAAAACAAAAACATTTATTTATTAACCGATTTAGTGCCATTCCAGAGATATCTCGCGAAAAGTAATATATTACTGTAACGGCGGTTATCCTACCGGGTACAATGGCGGAAGGTTCCGAGCCGATCTCCGTCCTACTGTATCATACTATTATAATTTCGGGGCGTGTCAGCGGGCCTTTAACTTAAATGATGCTGAACATAAGCACATAATGTACAGCTATAGAATAAGCAATATTTGGGGACACGGTGGTGCAGTCGGTAGTACTGTCGCCTCTCTCCTCCGCGTCATTAGTGCCCATACCCTACAGTAGGTTGGGTTGGCAAAATGGGCCTTTCTGTGTGGAGTTTGCATGTTCTCCCCGTGTCTCCTAGGGTAGGTATACCCTCACAAAAACGTGCAGTAATCCTGGTCTCAATACTGCCTAAGAGCGATCTCTTCTGGCCTCCCCGACCCGGGGGGACGGAGGTTAGTATTTCACCAGGTTAGCTTTCACCAGCGTCGGCAGGTTAGCATTTGGGGGACGGAGAGCAACTGTAGATTTAGTCGACTAAAATCTTATCATATTTAGTCAACTAAAACTGGACTAACACAAACATTTCAGATGACTAAAATATGACTAAATCTAAACTATTCTAAAGACTATGACTAAACTAAATCTGCTGTCAAAATCAACACTGCTTTATCCAATTGATAGGTGATGGCTTCTGCAATGTTTTTGTGCCTTTGGGAGCTTGGGTGGAACACAGGGATGCGCTGTAGCCGCTTGCGTTATTGAGGTTTGTGTCATGTGGCAGCAGGGATTTTTGGATGCGATTTGTTGTGCCCTTTGCTAAAATCATATTTCATTTCATGGTGACGTTTTGACATGGTTGTACAGATTTATTGTGTTACCTTGTGGTGCAGCGATTATGCCAAAGCACTGCCAGGCAAATTATGACTCCAGGTTGAAACCTGAAGTTCCACACATTGGAATTTGATCCTTTTTCTTTTCAGTTTAAGTAGAACTCTCGCCCTCGCCACAGGGATTTTCCTCAGTTGTCGCTCATTTCTTTAGCTTGACAACTTTCTGTAATACACTCGAGTTATACGATCCAAGTACCCCCAAGTAGGCTAATCTATATTTATGCCTCTGCCAACGTGTGCAGTGTTGGGTTATAGAAAAATGGGCCGTGCGCTGTAAATGAGAAATCGAGATTAGAGAACACAAATGGAGTTGCATGGCGTAAATGTTCAATCAATAGTGTTTTTCTTATGTATATAGTTTAAGTATGATTGACATTTCAACTTGGATTGATGAGAAACATACAAGTCAACACATGAAAGCAGTGCAACGTCAAAATCATCGTCATTTAGAAACTAGTGTAATTTTTTTATATATTAATTAATTGTGCAGCCCTAACACACACACACACACACACACACACACACACACACACACACACACACACACACACACACACACACACACACACACACACACACACACACACACACACACACACACACACACACACACACACACACACACACACACACACACACACACACACACTTCTTCCTTGAAAACTCTCAGGAGGCCAGAGGCAATCATCACGTCTCCCATAGACAGGCGAGAAGTGAGCACCCCCCAACCCCTTGTTTCCCCTCTCCTGTATGTACAGTGTTTTTTACAACTGCCATGATATTGAATGTTTTCTTTGCTTGCTATTTGTTATGTCCATGAATTGAATACCAAGGACTTCCAACGTAAAAAAGACCGTAAAAGGACTTATTTGGGATGTTCCTTTTAGGCAGGGTGTTTAACGGTACTTTTTTTATTGTATTGACTATACTTGTACTGTTCTCCATTTTTGTCAAATAAAATAATCAAACACACACACACACACACACACACCCCCCCCCCCCCTGTAAAGATCAAGTTCAACTTCATGAGCCATTTGTATGCATCAGGATGGATACATTGGAATGTGGGGAGTGAAAAGAAGAAAGACAATAACACAGACTACAACATGTTATAATAAATCACACAAAAGACACCTGTCCACACACACACACACACACACACACACACACACACACACACACACACACACACACACACACACACACACACACACACACACACACACACACACACACACACACACACACACACACACACACACACACACACACACACACACACACACACACACACACAGAGAGAGAGAGAGCTGCTGCTTAGACTACAGGTGTTTTGTCTGGGTGATAGTAAATGCTTCTATTCCTGGAATAGGAAAGGTCTAGTTCAGAAGAACAGGCGTTTGGGAGATGTTTACGATGGCCAGTGCAGCAGGTGTGTGACCCCACTTCACTTGATAGAGAGTGCTCCGTGCACATTGTTTATCTTGACCTCCAACTCAAACAAGGCACAGTGCATTCTCATTTACCGTAACAGACCCAGGGTGCAGACATATTCTCACACTACAAGAGCACCGTTTCCCAACACAGGACCTTGGGATCTTGAATGAATTGAATGACTTTGTCAATTAACACGACACAATTGAACCACTCAGGCCCTATGTTATACTTTGGTGTACGGCTGTGTCATGCACATCTCTACACACTCACAGGCTCAAGCATGTAGATCTGAATTCCCGCGGCTCAGCACCCGTCCGGGGACCAGGGGTTGAGAATCTTTTTTTTTTTTATGTTTTGAAATATTACAGTAACTAGTGAACATACACTATACTCAGAGATTTGTGAGTAAATATTTCATATTTGTTGATGAAAACTGAAAATGGAACCCACAGTAGATTGTGTGTGTGTGTGTGTGTGCGTGTGTGTGTGTGTGTGTGTGTGTGTGTGAGTGAGTGAGTGAGTGAGTGAGTGAGTGAGTGAGTGAGCGCATGTGCTTGCAGACCTACCACTCACCTAATTATGAAGGGCAGGAACGGAGCCAGTCCCAGAGGAGAGGTTGATCCATCCATAGGTGACGGATATAGTTTACCCAGAACCAGCAGTAGAAGAAACAGACTGGGATGAAGCTTCACCTGACCACTGTCACTACACACACACACACACACACACACACAGGGAAGAGGAATGAGCACTTGGGAGTATCTGATACTTGCTACGCAGATAGACAGACAGACATACAAACAAGAGGTGAAAACATCATCTCTGCCTGCCAGTCTTCCGGCCTGGCGGAGATAACAAAGCATATAATATGTATACATAGTTGCATAGAAAGTGGAGCTACTTATGTGTCAATGCAGCTCATTGACTTCTGCTCATGTGAGCTGGTGGAGAGAATGCTGGCAACAGTTTCTTGCGATGACCCCATTTGATTAGTGTTCTACCCACCAACCACGTAGCGTTGCAGTGTGTAACCAGACACAAGAGTCTGAAACTATGTAATAAAGTTGTGAGCTAAATAAACGCAACACACCCAAAGTCAAACAATATGCTTTATCGTAAAACGGTGTCGCACGCTCACATCATGTAGTGAGACTGTAGATGGGCTATTTTCACTACGGTGTAGATTCTGGTCAGGTTGTTTGGTTTTTAAGGCAGTTTTTTTTTTTTTGAACTTCATGGCCTGTTGGTCAACTTTACAATGTAAAAATGATTTTTTTTAAAGCCATCGTATTTAAATGTTTTATTAAACTTTATTTTTTTACTTTAAAGTATGTACTTTGCCATTATAGTGTTTTAGTACAGAGAGAGATCTATGATGGTTGTTTTATTGTGGATTAATGTGTCTTCATATAATTGGTCCCCACTAATGTTCATTATAATAATGGCTATGCGGTATCTAAAAAATATCTAATACGGGCTCACATCATGGACACACAGCAGAGCTTGGGCTGGGAAATAATGGACCCCAGATAGAGGAGAAAATGTCCTACACACATTAGTACACACACGCAAAAATACATTCTTTCCACAATAAAACATAATAGGCCCTAGATTCTTGCAGGGGTGACACACCACTTACATCCTAAAACCACCCACACTCCCATCTAGTCATCCCCTCATCTGTCCTTCATCTGAGCTTCGCACTCCACCTCAGGTTTTTTTCTTTTCCTTCTTCCCTTCAGCCGAACATCAACTCCACCGGCCGACTCCCTCGCTGACTGACTCAGAATGGAAACTGTCTCTCTATGCCAGCGGTTTCACAGTTTTATGCTTGGCAGTGTCACTCCAACACACTCCCAATGACGGAGGGAGGGAAGGATGGGTGGACTGGAGGAGGATGAGATGGGAGACAGAGAGAGAGATCTCTCTCCAGAGAGAAAAATGGAGACAGACTGTATGTGTGATTACGAGTAATGGTAGTTTTTCCATTTGTAACTCTGAGAGTGAATAAATGCACCCAAATGGATCGTTAGGTTCATGCCTATTAATACTGCTGATTGGTGGGCGCGGTGCTCGGGTGGCGCAAGGGGCAACGGCTTGGCTGGGCATCCATACCAACACAATTGTCTGGGCCATCTCTATAGACAATAGACATAGAAAGGTAGACGCCTCCTTCGGCTCTGTGGCATACTGTATGCATCGCGGGACAGAGGGATTCCGCATCGCCTCCTCCTGCGTCATAGAAAAGGACGTTGGTAAGCCAATCAGAGACAGGTGGGGGAGGGTATTTTCGATAACAGCTTTTTATATCTACGGCCATCTCTGTTGCTTGCGCTAGAGACCTCTACAGGTTGGTCAAGGCGCCTGTTCAGTGGGGTGTGAGACTAGGAGGAATAGAATGTTCCCCCACACGTAATGGGTCCTCCCAGTGAAACTCCTTGCTGTCAGGGGGTAAGAAGCGGCCCATCACATCACTGGTTGTCTGTGCTCAGTGATCACCCTGGGACAGTGATCCTCAACCATTGGGTCGGGGCCCATCTGTGGGCTGCGAGGATAATGGAAGTGGGTCCCCAAATAATTTTGCAAAACACTACGATTTTAATGATAAAATTTATTTTTTATATCATGTATTTTAAAATAGTCACGAGAGATGCCTGCAACAAAGCAGAAAGCCTGCGACACTCCAACGACCAACTAGGTCTTCATCAGCCTTGTCAACGCTGATGAAGACCTAGTTGGTCGAAACGCGTCCGTTTTGAGCCTGTTGTGAGGTAAATACAAACTTTTAAAAGGAGATTCCTTGAGTACTGGCAACTTCTTCACTTTTAAAATAGTCACAACTTAGGTTTTCATTGGTAAGACTGCATGCTAAATAGCAAGTTAAAGTATACTATGTTAGTTCTTTTGTTCCAAGCCAGAACACAATGTTTTTAAAGACTCTAATGATGTTTTACGTATACTATAGTTTTTATTATGGGTTATATCATGTCCTGAGTGTCTTGTCTTAAATGTGTTCTGTCTGTGCTGCAACACCACAATGAATTCCTGTGTGTCCTTGTGATGCATTTGGCAATAAAGTGTACTGATTCTGAATTGATTGATTCATCAAAAAAACATGCTCTGAAAGTGTTTGTGGTCAGATCAGATGGGTGGGAAAGCTTTGGAGATGTTTCAAGTGAGCCCTGATCCATGAAAAGGTTGAGAAGAAGCACTGCCCGAGGACAAACTGTAGGACTAGAATGCATGGGAATTGAATTGGCATAATGAATAAATTGTGAAGGAGAAAAAAAAGACCAAAAAGACCGGCCGAATTGTACTGTATGTGATGTGTATGTTAGAAGAGCAGAACATGCTCCGGGGCCCTTTCCTCCGTAGTCATGCGATTCTCATAGCGAAGCGCAGACAGAGAACAGACCCCCTGCGAAAACAACTTGTGCTTTTCATTATTCCATTCATCTACACTGCACACGCGCGCGCGCGCATGTACAGTACACATGCAACCGCAGTCCACGGGGACCGCCGTGCGATGGGCCGAGATGGGAAATGTAATAGCGGGGCTAATTAGGAGCTGGTCTAATGTGTTTAGTGTCCCGGCTCAGTCATGCACAGAGCGGGGCGAGCCGGGCAGGATGTGATGTCACAGCTGCACCACAGGGACACAGAGAGAGAGAGAGAGAGAGAGAGAGAGAGAGAGAAGAGAAACAGGGAATTACTAGCATATGATGCGACGTGCTGTGGATGGAGTTTATGACAGAGACGGAGGACGGCCGTAGGTCACCGGTTTGACCCTTGGCTCAACCAGTGGCGTCAGTTCAGAAAGAGCTAAGGTATGGCAACATGACTGGTGTCTTGCACGCACGCCTTCGCGTGCGTGTCATGTTGCCATACCTTAGCAACAGGCATGATACATTTATTTTAAGTACATTCTATTTTTCCCATGTTTCTACGGTTTCTTGGGCTGGATATGGCAGCCTGGAACGGTTGTTCAAGAGCAGCTAAAACTTGGCATGTTAGTAAACGTGCCACAATTAACAAAAATGCATTGCACCTGTGCAGCTGACTTGCGGAACCTGGGAATATACCATTATGTCAAGATGGGGAGAATACAAGAGTGGAGAATATAAATATAATACCTTGTTAAAGTGACCATTTTGTTACATTTTGCATTTGTAGTTATTGTACTGTAATTTAACAACATAATAACCAGAAGAGATAGACAAAGACATTCATATAAAAGTAACTTTTATTTTCCCCCCCTAGTCCCAGGGTATGGCAGCTGCATACCCCTGCCATACCCAATTGACGCCCCAGGGCTCAACCATTCTATATGTCAAATATGTCCTTAACATTTCCTCCCTGTGCACTCGCGCGACGCATTTTGAGCTTGTAGATCAGCTGTTTTCGGCAAAGAAGTTTGTTGAAGAGGGAATAGAGCAGGCTAAGAGCATGGGACAAAGCCCAAGGACAAACTTTCCTAAGTATTGAGCATTTGAGTGGTTAAAAATACACATTAAGATGAATCCAACATATTAATAGAAAATGTGTGAAAAACTTTACACAACACTGATGATAGTGCTGTCAAACAAGTCAATGAAGCCATCTATGAATTCTATAAAAAGGTGTAATGTGCATCACAATTTAACAAATATGTTTATGAACGTAGTTGGGGTCCCTGCTTCATCTCTCTCTCAGCTAAGGGGGTACTTGGCCTGAAAAATATTCAGGGACTCTCTAGGTTCCTTTATGGGGGTCTAAATTGACTCTTACAAGTCTGTATCTTTGACAGTGTACAAATGGAACCAAATGGACCCGTTCCATTTGTACACTGTCAAAGGGGAGACCTTCAAATTTCAAAGTTTGAGAACCACTGCTATAGAAGTATAGATCAATAGTGTAATAGGCAGTGTAACAAGACAGGGAGACAGTAGTCTCAAGGGGGTTTGTACACAACAATCACAAACAACCGCTGTGCGCTGCTGCATCTGGCTGGCATGATGCACTCTCTGTGGGAAGTCTGGTTCCGTGGGAACGTGGCTAAATGTTCTAAAGGAGGGTCAGATCAGATGGAGTGTGGGGAATGTGAAAAGAGCTGGTCCGAGAGTGCACTCAATTAATTTGATCCATATTAAGATAAGAGTGACTGGGGAGCTATTGTACGAGCCAAAGGCTTTTAATAGGGGAACCGGGGCCATGTTGATAAGAGAGATAAGAGCGCCAATGAAGTCCAAGTGGGTACCAGTGAGTGAGAGAGTGAGTGAGTGAATAAGAGAGAGAGAGAGAGAGAGAGAGAGAGAGAGAGAGAGAGAGAGAGAGAGAGAATGTGAGTGTGTGTGTGTGTGTGTGTGTGTGTGTGTGTGTGTGTGTGTGTGTGTGTGTGTGTGTGTGTGTGTGTGTGTGTGTGTGTGTGTGTGTGTGTGAGAGCGCGAAACAGCGTGGACTGTTGCCCACGGTAAAACATACCCATCTTAACGAGACATCTTCAAATCTTAGTTCTCTTAAAGTTGGAGAAACAAAAGCAGCCACAGGTGGAGGTAGAGTTTCACTTGACCAAGCAAGTGACAAATGCAATGAGTCAGATGGCTTCTAGAGGGCTAATATGGTTAGCTCTTCTTACAGGACCTGGCTTTGGTGAATTGAACTGGCTGCTTTTTTTTTGTTTGTTTTGTACTGTATGAACCCGTTGCACTGTACCCGCCCCTCTCTCTCTCTCTATTGTTCCTCTCTGTATCTCTCTTTCCACGTCGCTCCAGGAAATGGTTCATCAGTACAGACACTTAACGAGCCTAACGAAGCTGTCGCGACTGGATTCAATTAAAACGCAGTGCAGTGCTAGCAGAGGGTGAGAAGAACGTGATGGAAGTGGCTAAACTAGGTGTGTGTGTGTGGGTGCGCCTGTGTGTGTCTTGTGCAATCAGAAGAGGGTGAGAAGAAAACGATGTCAGGTGCCGTGAATTGTGTGTGTGTGTGTGTGTGTGTGTGTGTGTGTGTGTGTGTGTGTGTGTGTGTGTGTACTCATAAACACCTCACCTGTCCACTGTGCCAGCAGCCTCCTCTAGCTGACTCAGGAGGAACGGATAGAGTGCTGGAAAACGAGTGAAGAACTCTCGACCTGTCATCCTATTAGAGAGAGAGCAAGAGACAGACAGACAGACAGACAGACAGACAGAGAGAGAGAGAGAGGTCGACTATGTTAGCAGAAAGTTGATTTGAATGGAAATGAACAATGTTGAGCACAATATGAGCTATGCTAGAAGAACTACTACCCATTGGCAATGCCACACTCTGAGTTGACCTCAAGAGACCATGAATCTTACATATTTAAGACACGGACCCCCATATCATTTCCATATGATTTTGATCATCTCTGGGATCCCAATCTATGCCTCAAAATCCAATCCAATCCACTTTATTCATAGAGCACATTTAAAACAACAGTGTTGAACCAACTGCTGTACACTTATTTATATGAATGTATTAGTGAATTAAATGTGCCCATTGATGATCCAAAGTTTGGCACACTACTCCTCCCACAGTTTTAACGACAAGCCATATGTCAAATCGACAATCGTAGAAGCAGCAACTCTCCGTCTGAAGTATTGAACGCCAAGGAGTACAAGTACAAGAGTTTTCAAACGTGATTTAAACACAGGCAGGGTTTGAGATGATTTAACATCTAACACTGTGTAAACTGTTTCCACAGTTTGGTCGCTACAGCGTGAAAATGATCCATCTCCCCTGGTCTTCAGCTTTGTTGGTGTGATCTTAAGAAGCGACTGGTCAGTAGACCTCAAGACATAGGGGTCCATTTGGTTCCTATAGCTACCAATCATTTAGCTGGAGTCCCCCTTCGAACCCCTGCGGGTCCCTGTATCCCACGCTGAGAACTACTAGTGTCCTAAACTAAATCAGTGTTGCGGTGAAGCCCTGCTCTGGACGAAGGGGATGTGTGCTGCCTGCAACTAATCCATACCAAACCATTCCGTGCTATTCCGGGTCGAAGCAGGGGGTCGGCGTTTGTTTACGCTCCAGCGTGTGGAAATAAACAACCACTTTGGAGAATATTTATGTTTGTGGCGCGTGCGTGTGGGTGTGTGAACGCAACGTGCATACTCACTGTGTGTGTGCGCGGCCCTGGGCAGCAAGACACAGTAAATACTGTCACGTGTGTTTGCGCTTACGTATTTACACGCGTCCGTCCATAAAATGACAAACTTTATTTAGCGTCGGCGGTCTCACTCTGAATGCTACGCCCCGCACTCAGCCAAGGGGCCCCGTAAAAGTCTTTATTTAACCCTGGCCATCTAAATCGAGGCCTTCCTGAAGGGAAGAGGTCTGAGCCTGCCAAACACATGACAGTGAGGCTGCTGGAGAGAATCGCAGGCTGCTTCAGTCATGACGCTATTAGTTCTGTTGAGACAGGCGCAAGTGCGCGCGCGCGCACACCCACACCCACACACACACACAGAGAGCCTGGTCTGAGTTAGTTTCAGGCGCCGTCATGGTAACAAGGTAAGAGTGAGTGTGCGTGTGTACGCAGGCGTGTTTATGTGTGAGAGTGTGGGTGTGTGTGTGTGTGTATGGTTGTGTGCCTATAGACTGCAAAATCCTGTGTTAATTTAATTGTATAAAAATGGACTGTAAGCTCTGCCAAGATTTTACAGTGTATATTTTTGTTCTGTGTGCGTGTGTAGCATATCGATGGTTATGTGTGTGTATATACGTCAGGGAAAGCATGCTGTAGACTGGGACAGATGCGGTCCTGTGGACTAGAGTGTGTGCTACACAGTGTTAATTTAACTCTAAGCGTGTACACATGCTACAGACCGAGTTAAATACAAATCATCAGGGTACCATTTGGTTCCATTTTTACACTCCCAGAGTTAAATTAACACTTAAGATTGGGCTCGGACAAAGCCCTGTGTTCTAACTCTGCGTTTGCTTCAAAAACACACACTGCCCTACTAAACGCCTGTTACCTGTCCATCACATCCTCACCCCTCAGCTTTAAACTGTGACCTTGTTCATTCATGAGAGAGCGAGAGAAAGAGAGATGGGGCCAGTTTAACCCACATACAGAATGTGCCCACGACGACATGAAGTCACATTAGAATGTGCTTTTATTCACTCTAACGTGTTGTAGAATAAGAAGAGGAAAAGACATGAGTTGATTTTAAGTCCAGGACTTTGATATACGTCAAGCACCTATATTCTGTTGTCAGTTTAAAGCCGACTAGACGGCAAGCAATGCCATTGCATCTCAAAGGTCTTTTTTCCTCACATCCGAGAGTGCAATAAATGTTTTTATGTTTTGTTTTATTTTTTGTTTTTCTCTTTCTCTTAATATACAGAATTAAAGTAAGGTTTTGCTCAGCTTATTGAATGTATAAAAGATGTTTTAGTGGAGCCACAGAAATCTTTTTTTTTTATAAATAAACATATAGTTGTAAGAGGGCTTTGAATGATGCCATTATTACATTTCTACTATGACCAGACCACAAACTTAACCCGAGGGCCTGTATGGTCTTGCATTGATGTGGGGGAGATCTTTCTGATTTAAGTTATCCATGTGTAACTCTTGAGTGTACAAATGGAACCAAACGGACCCGTAATTGGTACCCTCTCAAAGTTAAATGAACACTGAGGACGTTACTGTGTGCATGAAGAGGTAAATGCGTAGGCAGGGGGGTCTGTGGTATGTGTGCACGTGTGTGCAGTGCACCCGACCCTCCTCCACTCTCTCTAATGAGAGTTCCTGGGTCTGACAAGACTCTCCTGTGATAGGCCTGTGTGGAGGTCAAAGGCCAGGAGGCCGCGTCAGAGCAGATTAGGTGGGGCGAAGGAGAGGTCACAAAGGGACGAGGAGGAGGAGGTGTGTGTGTGTGTGTGAGGTGGCCCTAGCTGACCTGTGTGTGTGTGTGTGCTCTACTCAAAGCACAATATTCTTAACTTGGGGTTTAAATCAGGGGTCTTCAACGTTTTCAGGCCAAGACCCCTTAGTTGAGCCAGAGATGAACCAGGGACCCCTACAACCTTTTTCATAGTTTCCATTAGGGCATTCACCACATATTCGAATATTCAAATATCAAAGTCACTATTCGATGTTGGTCACCGAAGTCGAATATTCTTTTTTTTTTTTTTTTTTTTCTCTTTAAAAATATGTAGTTTATAAAGCTTGGCTAGATAGGAAGTCATAAGAATGAGTTGCTCTATACCAGGGGTTCTCAAACCTTTTTAGGCTGTGACCCCAAAAATAAACATATTTGAACTGGGGACCCCCACCCAACAAAGCACTTGGAATTGTAGGTATTACATTTAATGTGACTCGGTTCAGCAGATAAATATTGTGAGCATGTAGATCGGCTATTTTCACAATGTTCGCCTCTTGCTTACTCAATATTTGACAGTTTGGCCAGTCCTGTCGAATATTCGACTATTCGAATACTTTGAGGTCGAATAATTCGAATACTAAAAATCACTATTCGTGAATGCCCTAGTTTCCATATTGTTTCATTGTTTGACAGCACAATCATCAGATATTCAACAACTTGAACCGTCAATACTTGATAAACTTGACCTTTCACTGACAAAAATGGCCGGTCTACAAGCTCACAGCGCCTCGCGCTGAAGTTCTTAGAATAAGGACACTAGGATTCAAGTGGTTAATAGAAAAAAGAAAAAAGATTCTACCACAAAAGATTTGGAGGACCCCCTATAGTAACTCTGAGGACCCCCTAGGGGTCCCGGACCCCCTGTTGAAGACACTTCCTCTACTCAAAGCACAACATTCTTAACTTAAAGTTTAAATCAACACTTTACTGTCGAGTCGTCATTCCCAACATCTCTCCTCTGCACACAAACTGAGAAGCAGACGTAGTGTATACACGATTTCCCACTTCCTACACTTGTATACCTCTTAACCGATTTCGTGCCGCCGACATGAAAGGGTTAATTGTCCAAAGTGCCGGTCGCTTTCTCCATCCGCGGCCACTCTCTTATTTTGAAGGCCGGGAGTATATCGAGCTCACAATTCCCACTTGACGATGTTCAAGATTCACCCGTGACTAATTCCGGTCCCAAGCGTAAACAATGATCAAAGATGGATGCCTCCATGGTTTTGCTATTTTAGCGAGAATCCAATGCCATCCTTGGCATCAAAAGTGTTTTTTGGAGAAAATGGACAGTAAAGTTGAGAAAGACCCTTGGTTTCTATGGGATGGGATCACTATTGCGTGCACGTGGATGCGCGACGATGATGAATTCACCCGTGCCAGGGTTATTCACCGGACCGAAGGTAACCAGTGCCACGTTTACTGTATATACAGTATATTTCTCAAGTCATCCCGCGATCAGCACTGTGGACACCTTTTAATATTTCGCGAGTCATTGCGGGATCAGCATTCAATTATTTTTTAAGAGGTCCCCACGGTTGCTTCTGGTACAGTTCCCGTCCAACAGTTGATGGGGTAGTGCCTTGCTCAGGGGCCCCTAGTACACACCAAACTGACATCAGGCCATCTGTGAGCATCTTTGGCCAGCAATCAATCATCCCTCCCTCTTTGTGGTGTGACCCAGGCCGTTTGCCGGTAGTCAGCCATTGGAAGACTCTGATCCCCCCACGACACAGCAAGCCAACCCGGAGAAAGAAGTCGCCACAGTAAAATACAACCGCGACATATCTTACAACATGGGTAAGATATAGTCTATAGAAAATGGGTCGATAGTATGCAGCGATACTGCAGCGATACTGCATACTGCAGCCAGATAGAATGGAAGAGAATGAGGAAACGGAAGTCAGCCGATGCGGCTTTCGTTAGGCATCATGGGAAATTGAGTTTTTTCGCTCACTAGCGGCTTACGGTTACCATAGTAACCCGCTCAGACGTCTGTGAGCGTCTTAACGGCACTCAAAGTGTTAACCCCGGCATTTTGGCCAATTCGTTACAGGCGATGTTTCATTCTTAAAA
Source organism: Nannobrachium achirus (assembly GCF_963921795.1). Taxonomy (NCBI): domain Eukaryota; kingdom Metazoa; phylum Chordata; class Actinopteri; order Myctophiformes; family Myctophidae; genus Nannobrachium; species Nannobrachium achirus. The sequence goes on from NC_137833.1 coordinate 16,081,435, forward strand.
CACGTTTCAAAAGACTTCTTGTAGATACGGCTACTTAATTGTATACATTTGAGGGGTCGCCCAATGCAAGGGCGATCCGATCAGCTAGTCCAGCTGGTTCTCAGAGTGCGGTCCAGGGGCCTTCTGGGACCCTTGCAGGTCTGTAACTGTGAGAGTGTACAAATGGAACCAAATTGACCCTTACAGCCAGGTCCATTTGGTTCCATTTGTACACTCTCAGAGTTATGGGGGTCTTTGAAATGAAAAAGTTTGAGAATCACTGAGTTAGCCCTATATCAAGTCAGCCTGGTGTGTGCCTTTACATATGGACGGCAGGGTTCCGGGGGAAAAGCATGAAGCGCTGAAACAAGGGTTGACGCAAAGCTGGAGGCTTTGCCTGGAATGCAGACTCCTCTCCCTCCTCCGTTTCTCTTTTGTTTGGAGCTAGAGCTTATTCATAACAGCAACATGGAGTCATGGAGAGGGGAGCCAGGGTCTTGGCTCACTGGGAGACTCACACAAGTACACAAGCAAACAACACTCTTAATGCCAAGACACAGACACACAAACAGAGCCCAAAAAGCACGCAACACAAAATACACAAGTGGATTAATACGAGTCTGTCCGTTTGTGTGTTGTGTGTGTTATCTGCATTTCATTTCCCTGTGCGTTTGTGAGTTTCTGTGTGTATGCTGGCTCACAGGGGTTGATACACTTCACCCCTAGTGAACCTAGATAGCCTTATCCAGCACGCACGCGCACACACACACACACACACACACACACACACACACACACACACACACACACACACACACACACACACACACACACACACACACACACACACACACACACACACACACACACACACACACACACACACACACACACACACACACACACACACAACTTGCAACACACACACACACACACACACACACGGAAACTTGCAAAGTGTCAGACATTGGAGTGGACAAGCTGTCACAACGCATTTACTGTGGCCAGAACATTCAACCAAATAATTACAGTAATAATACAGACCAGACACACAACACACACAGACAGACAGACACAATTCACAAGTTGGAACACCTATGCTTAACTCTCCTACTGCCAGATTATTTATTTATTTATTGGGTCTGGCGCCATCAAAAAGCGGCTTACCTTTGCGACGTTATAGTAGATAGACAGACAGACATTTATTTATTTATTTTTATTGGTTGTGCAATAGTGCACTTTGGTCTGCCAGGCAGCAGAGGGCGGCGTCATGCGAGAATGAATGTGAATTGTCCTGCTATGTGTTGCCGTACATTCAGAGCAGTCACTGGCTACAGAGCCTCCGGGCCAGAGGAAATCAACAAGGAAGTGAATTGTTCTCCGTTGATCTAACGCATAATGGATTTTTTACACCATCACAGCGGAAAATGTGTTTACAGTAAACGGCCGCGCGACCCCTCATCAGCTTACAGTCATCAGACGAACGAACCGAACGAGCGCCGTATTGGCATCGAGGTTCTGTAAAAAATGGGGCGAGCGTTATCGTTCAAAGCGTGGGGAGAGTTAATGTGAGCTAACTTGTCTTGTACTTCTCTTCGCGCACACACACACACACACACACACACACACACACACACACACACACACACACACACACACACACACACACACACACACACACACACACACACACACACACACACACACACACACACACACACACACACACACACACAGAACAGGTTAATCTCTCCCTCTTATACACACTTGTCACACAAAAGTAGTGAAAATAGCAGATCTACCAGCTCACAACGTGTCACCTCTTTGCGAGTTTGTAGAGCAGATATTTTCATTTATTTTATATTTTCACAATAATAAAAAAAAAGGTTGGTTTTGGACATACAAGGTTTCCACCCGACAGCAACGACATACACAAGTGGACAGACAGGATACACATTACACACACCTTCTGAATGTCATGGGTAAATGGTGCATTTATATAGCGCTTTTATCCAAGGCACTTTACAGAGATTGTGCATTACATTCACCCATTCACACACACATTAATACACCGGTGGCGGAGGAAACCATGCAAGGCACCAACCTGCTCACCGGGAGCAACTAGGGGTTCAGAGTCTTGCTCAAGGACTCTTCGACATTAACTCAGGAGGAGCCCGGATTCGAACTGGGAACCCTTCGGGAACCCTTCGTGCTCTAATAATGGTTTCTCTACCCCTGAGCTATGCCGCCCCATGGGCCTGCCTGTCAGAGAGTGAGAGTGCTCAGAGAGTCCAGACCTTGGTCACACCAGTCAGTTGAACTAAAGCGAAACAGACAGCAGCTCCTGCATAGGGTCCTATAGTGGCTTACAGCCTCATCACATGAAACAGGATGGAGGGCCCAGTGAAACTCTACCCTGGCACCGTGACGGTAGCAGCTCTGTGGGAGAGCCCAGGGGTTCTCAAATATTTCCATGTCAAGTAACGAAGGACCCCCAAATTGATAAGTATGTTGGCCACAGACCCCCATTTGAAAATATTTTGTGCCAGGGCAGGGACCCCCCCCATATTAAGAGAAAACGTCAGTATTTAGAATGTCAAGTAATTTTGCTTGGGACCATCCTGGAACACCCTAAAGGACCCCCAGGGGTCCCAGTACTCCAAGACGTCTTGCAAGGAAGAGCAGAGAGAGTTAATAACAACGGAGATAGTTGTCCTAATTCTGAATTCCCACTCATTCTGACTTACAGGTGACCACTGTCAGGCACTGTCCTTTTGCCCCATTGGTCTGCTGCTACACCGAAGCCCTCTTCCCCTTTTTTGTTGCCCTCCCTCCTCCATCTCTCTCTGCAGCCTAGCTTTTCATCCCTGCTGTTGCTCTCTCTTCACTTGTTACCACTCGGTTCTGGTCTCTCTCTAAAATGCTCCTTTTCCACCAGACGGAGAACAGAATTCACATAGACTTCCACATGTGGTAACCGGTAGAGTTGCCGGAGAGAGACTCGCAGAGATTTTTATTCTTGTATTTGTTTTACTGAGAATAAGGTTAGGAATAAGGTTAGGTTTAACCGTTTAAGCATAGTTTACAGAGGTATATAAGGATATTATCAATGGAAAATAACAAATAATCCTTGCCTTACCCGAGTTTCGTTTTAGTTGACATTGTATCAGTGAACTGTACTGTCATGAAACTGTAACTTTTCCTATCCAAAACTTCTAATAAATACCTCAATCAATCAATCAATCAATCAAAAGGCATAAACAATCAGGCCAGGCGAGTTTCTTTCCGGTGACTCCTCTGGTATTCCCACATGTAACTACATTACAATTAGACATCTTAGATGGAAAACCAGCCACAGTCTGGGTCCTCAGGATCAGGACCACAAATCTCTTCCCTAATGCCCCCTAATTCATTCAGTTGGGTCTCGGGACGATTCTAAAGCCTGATTTCTACTTTGTCAAACGATGGTGTTCCGCTGCCTATAAGATGAGTTAAGATATATACAAGCTAATGATGGTGTCCTGCTGCCTATAAGATATGTTGTGATATACAAGCTACTGTAACAACATGTTGCCACAGTATAAATCAGGCCTAAGCAGTGCGGGGCACAGTGACGACGGGGAGACTTGGTGGTACTTGGCACAACAGGGGTCTCCCCCCCATCTTTGTCATAGACACATGGTATTTCACTCATGGTAATCAATACAAGGGCATGCAACACATGTCCAGTCCTTTAGTCACACACACACACACACACACACACACACACACACACACACACACACACACACACACACACACACACACACACACACACACACACACACACACACACACACACACACACACACACACACACACACACACACACACACACTTACTGTTCTCATTCCCTCACACAGACAGACACAGGTCAAAGGTGAAGGTCAGTGGGCAAGTGTCAGGAGAAGAGCATGGCTAGAGTTCTGCTGTCTACCAGTTAAGGCATGTGTGAGGGGTCACTGGGTGAGCGAGTGTAACGGTACCCGGGTAGACTTGTTTTTGTTGTGTGCGAGGAAAGACACGTCTCTAAAGAAACGTACTGCCTGAGAAGGACTTGCCTTAGCCTTAAGACTGGCGATTTAGACCTCTTCTCTTTACCCAATAGGATCAAATCTAGCTAGTGCAGGGGTTCCCAAACTTTTTTGTCTCAGGGCACCACATAAGTATTTTCTTTTAATCCGAGGCACCCCTACATTATAATTTTCACTCCCAGCACCTTATATTTATACCATATCGTCGTTGTTGGGTGGAAACCTTGTGTTCCAAAACCGTTCGTTTTGTATTTATCATCTATAAAATGTACCAAACTAGTGAAAACAGCCGATCTACAAGCGACAGAGGTTTCTGCCTGACAGCGACGATATTTTAGTGATATGTTGCGAGAAAAACGTTGAGATAATAGACATGTTGGTTATAACTGACTGAAATAACTTTGTACTTCAAGTTTAACATGATGCTAAACATTTCTTCAAGTGTCCAAATAAATTCCAAGTATTATCAAATGATCTCGCGGCACCTCTGGACTGCCGTCGCGGCACCCCAGGGTGCCCCGTCACCCACTTTGAAAACCCCTGAGCTAGTGAACACACTGTGGTGTGTGAATGTACAGCGGAGACATAATTTCCACAGCCGTTCCACACAACTGACTGATATGTAAACTGCTTTTTGGGAGCTTTGGCAAAAGTGGTGTGACAACAGTGGCCCCTTGTGGCGAATGACAAGAACTGACTGAACACTTTTTTTTTTATTATACATCTATTCAACAATCAGTCAGTTGGTAGTTGTTGATGTCTGTGTTCATTATCGTTATGTCTGTGCAAGAGTTGTTTTCGTTCTACCTCAGTGCACATGGCAAAAAAAAAGTTGTTTTAAATAATGAATTAAATTGATTAGTATGATTAACCTGAACTAGCAGATCACCAGGGAGGATAAGAGGCAAACCTGTTCTTTTTTGAATGTTCATCCTTTCCTTTCTTCACTCCAAAGATCCTGGTGATCAACGTGCTGAACAGAAGAGTGGAGGAGTTCCTCACCTGAGAGAGAGAGAGAGAGAGAGAGAGAGAGAGAGAGAGAGAGAGAGAGAGAGAGAGAGAGGAGAAAAGATAGAGATAAGTGGAGTAAAGAGAGAGAGAATAGAACAACAATGATAAGTTCACATCTCTACACCAGTGGTTCTCAACCTGTGGGTCGGGACCCCCAGGGGGGTTGCCAGATGTTTCGCTAAATGTTAACATTGTTTTCTCACTCAAGAGTAAACAGACAAACATACAGTGTATACAGGGTATCTGCATATTTTTAAAGTCTTTAAATACCTTTTTAGTACCTTCAAACATTGGTCAAATTGTCAAATATTAGAGGCAGAAATTGTGAAATTGATCGAGTCAAACTAAATGTAATGCCAACTCCTACAATTCCAAGTGCTTGTGCAGGGTGGGGGGTCCCCAGTTGAAATATGATTATTTTGGGGGTTTCCATTAGGACAGATTGAAAATAACGTTCTACTTGATGTTTAATCCCAGCATCCCTATTGTGAGGGGAAAATAGACGATCTACAAGCTCACAACGCGTCACAACGTGAGCTTGTAGATCAGCTATTTTTTGGCGAATAGATTTGGTGTAGACTGAAAAAGGACGTGCCAAGTGCAGTGCAACTCGGGTTTTACAAAGTCAAATATTATAACAAGTATTCCAAGGCAGCCCTGGACAGCACCCACTTTGGGTGCTCTACACTTCAATAGGAGACCCTTGGTGTGTGATAGCCAAAAATAGCAGATCTACAAGCTCACAACGCCTCGCGCTGCGAGGTGTTGTCAGCTTGTATATCGGCTATTTTTGGCTAAGACTTTGGTGTAGAGGGGAAAAAGAGCAGACTAAGTACCGTATTAGCCCGAATTTAGTACGACTCTGATTATAAGACGACCCCTATTTTTCAATTATCATTTTGGGAAAAAATATGTTGAAGACAAAATATTATATTAAGTTATTTATAAAGAAAAACGTTATTATTGTAAAATGATTATAGAAAAGCTTATACAGAGATAACATTCTGCTGTATTGTATTGCATTAACCATCAAAGTCAACTTCTATTCAAAAACAACATTCACAATTCAGACTGTGAAAAGCACAATAACAAACACTACATTTCCAATCAAGCTTTGCGGCCCGTTTCATCATTCAGATGCGACGGTTCATTGTAAACAGGAACCATTGGTTGCTATGCAGCCAGCGTTAGCTTGCATAGCTTCAGTTGCTGTTGGGATTAAACTTCCACGCTAAAGATCACATGTGCGCCCGTCATCCACGCCGATGTTCGCGAGAACAACGCACACGGCCCGGTAAGTCCAATGCCAAAGCCATCCGACTTTGCCAAACGGGAGGTGAAATGAGCCGAGGTCCAAAGTTCGCTGCGCATCAATCATGTAGTGTACGGTAATTACAGTACACTACATGACTGCAGGAGCTCGCGGGGGCTGTGAGAGAGCAGGGAAAGGTCCTGAAAGATACATAACGTATCTCCCCGGTGAAAAGTCTAATGCCCAATTATAGGACGACTCCCTATTTTGAGGATATGTTTATTAGAATAGAATATCGTCCTATATTCGGGCCAATACGGTACATAGACATGAATCCAAAATACACTGATGATAGTGCTGTCAAACAATGAAACTATATGGAATCTATGAAAAGGTTGTGGGGGCCCCTGCTTCATCTCTCTAAGGGGTCATTGGCCTGAAAACGTTGAAGGCCCCTGCTCTACACAATGCCCCTATTACAACTGATGGAGATGGAGAAGAGAAGAGAAGAGAAGAGAAGAGAACTCACAGCCCAGACAGGGGAGGTAAAGCCCAGGACAGCAGCCTGCACGCCCTCAGAGACGAAGGGGATGATGTTCTCCCCCAGACGGGTGTCTCTGTACAGAGCCCTCAGGATGTTCAGGGCATGGACCTGTATGTGGGGAAAGGAGAACAAAGCATTGTTTTCCTCCAAAGCACACATCTGTTTTACTAACTAGACAGGACATCAGAACGACAGGAAAAGAGTGGAACCGGGACTTCCAACACAAGTCTGGGAGCTTAGCTCAAATTCTTTTTCTACGGCGTCCTGCCGAGGAGCCCAGCGAGCAAGGCACTGGTTTCTGACTTGTTCCGAATCACGATGTATAAGGATGGCAGCTGAAATGTTCTGCAAAAATAAAAACTGACATATAGGGATGGGACGATAAGAGATATTATCGTTTATCGTGATAAAAAACACTCATGATAATCGGATCGTGGAGATTAAATTCATTGTGATTATCATCCTCCGTCATGCACTGGGATCGATTCACCTTTTATTTGCTGAGCTGCATATCTGGTACCACTTAAACCTTCTATAATTGGTAAAAGGTACTTATAATATACGTACTTGATACAGTCTTTTTTTCACTCTATCAAATGTTATTGCCAAAAAATAGCTTGTAAATCTGCTATTTTTTGGCAAATGTTCCGCCCCAGGATAATGGATTTTGATTATCATGATATCATAAATCATGATTTCTTTTGTCAAATTTTCATATCGTCCCATCCCTACATAAGATATCAAATAAATTATTATCAAAGAAAATCAATGCATAGATCTGCTAGTTGGGAAATGAATGAACAATCTAAGCCAAGAAAATCAATAGAAGGCCCTGATGTGATCAGAGCCTGGCTTTCCCAGGTGAGAGCTACAAGGATTGACAACTCAAATACAGGGAAAATTGGGTGTATAGTGGGGCATATAAATACAACAGTAAGTAACCACACACACACAAAAAGGGGAAAAAAAGAAAACACAAATATACTGTACCAAACTCATTCATCGCTCAATTTAAAGTGCAGATGTTAGAGTGATGTGAATGTACACCCCTTAACCCCAATATACTGCACTTCAGTTGACCAGCAGGGTCACCCAGGGGCCCATCTTTGGCCCCTCCTTTTTATCTTCCCCCTCCACACTAAATTTCTTAGCTGAAAAATAGCCACTCTACAAGTTCACAGCGGGTTGCACTGTTGTACTATTGATCGATCAGCTTATGTTCAGTGAATGTTCACCTATTACGAAATGCCTAGAATAGGGATGCTACAGTTCCTGTGGTAAATGGTTACCTGAGGGACAGTGGAGTGGTCAGTGTCTCTGTCGCTGGAGGGCATGGCCAGAGCGGTCAGCTGTCTCATGGTCATCTTCAGCAGACTGCAGCTGGACGACTTGGGCTCAGAGGACAACAGGGCCTGGGGATGGTCAGTGGACAGAACGGATGAAGTCATTCATCACTCTCAACCTGGCATACCGATGGACATTTCATTAATATACAGCAGCTCAGTGGACTTGTGGTTCTTAACACTTCCGAAGCCAAATACGTCCAGGAACGTGATAGGAACTAGAAAGATGCAATTTTGGGAAATTGCGAGTGTGGCTGCCTATTATTGTCTGGATAGCCAAATTGTCATGTGAAGCTTGACCAATCCTCAAGCTAGCTAAGCACCACTCCACCATTGAACTCAATGGACTTACTCTATAATGGTGATGTCACAAGAATGCTGCTTCCTGATTGGCTAGAAGTTTATCTAGAAAGAAAGAATAAATTAAGTAGCACTAGTAATATTGTGTTGCCCTGGTGGGGCAGAACCAGAACCGACAGAACGCTTGTCGGTGAAATAAAGGAAGAAATCCTTCTTGTTAAGATCTAGCAACAACCACCCCCTCAAAAAGAAAAAAAAAAGAAACGAACATGGGAGCTACTGGAGAGGTGGATTTCAGCAGCACTACTCTGGTTTGCACCGGGAACCGCCTGCGCTGGGATCTGAGCCCCGAACAGATCCAGATGTCTGACGAACTCATCGCCAACACCAAGGTGGTGTTCGATGCCGTGGGTTCCCTGGACCTGGACAGAGTGACCTTCAACAACACCCTGAAGGCCCTGGCTGACATGGAAGCTGAATACACTGTCCAGAAGAACATGTTGGTCTTCAGAGAGGGTGTGTCTCCTAGTGCGGAGGTGAGGGCCGCCAGCAGAGAGGCATTGAAGAAGCTGCCTAAGTTTAATGTGGAAATGAGAAGGAGAAAGGACGTCTGCCGGAGGATCGCTGCTCTGGAATTAAAGGTGGACGAATACAGTCTTACTGCGGAGGATAAGAGATACATGGAGAGACGGCTATCTTATCTTCGTAGTCATAACACAAAGGCTAAGAAGAAGAAACAAGTCAAGGTTAATCGATTTATCGATTTAAAACAGAAACCCTGTGCAGACTCTGTCCTGAAGATAAGCAAGGCAAAGTCTGCTAAGAATGTCTCCATCTTCCTGGACAAGCTGGCCCATAAGCTGAAGCCACTGGGAGACGAAGAGAGAACAAACCTCCTCCAACTAAAGGAGGATGAGTGTCAGAAGAGAGGTCTGCCATTCAATGGAGAGCTGTGTATGGAGGACCTGGAATACTACAAGGCCCAGGTGGTGAAGCACCAGCGTGGAGTGGACCACGACCAGTTGAAGGAGTATTTTCCCTTGGAGGTTGTGACCCAGGGTCTGCTGGACATCTGCCAGGACCTGCTGGGTCTGTCCTTCAGCCTGGTGCATGGTGCTCCCGTGTGGCATCCCAACGTCACTCTGTACTCCGTCACCGACCACTCTTCTGGACAGACAATTGGACGTTTCTACCTTGACCTGTTCAGCAGAGAGGGAAAGGGCATGGGAGCATATTGTTACCCGCTGCAGCCCGGCTGTCTGCTGTCTGATGGGAGAAGACAAATGGCTGTCGCTGCCATAGTGACCGGGTTCAGCAAACCCACGGCCCACGCCCCCTGTCTGCTGAAACACAACGATGTAAAGATGTTTTTCCATGAGTTTGGCCACGCCATGCACTTCCTCTGTGCTCAGGTCGACTATGCTGTGTTCAGTGCATTCAACGTAGAGCAGGCCTTTGTGGAGGCTCCGGGAGCTCCGATTCCTGACGACCTGCTGGACAAACTTGTCAAGTCTCGCCTCGCCAACATCGGTATGGACTGCCTGAAGAAGATAATCAGAGATAAATTGGACCTTGCTCTTCACGCCCAGGCTGGTTTGGACCTGTCTAATGAGTGCATGAGGCTCTACGAAAACCTTCTGGTAGTCACTGCTTCTCAAGGGTCCATCATCACATCACGCATCTGTGACCATGTGGCACGTGCCTCTGATGGCAAGTTGTATCGCTACCTGTGGGGCGAGATGTTGTCCATGGACATGTTCTACAGCCGTTTCAAACAGGAAGGAATCATGAACCCTAAGGTGGGTCTGGACTACAGGAACTGCATCCTGAAGCCCGGTGCCTCCAAGGACGCTGAGGAGATGCTGAGGAACCTTTTGGGTCGTGAACCTAATCTAGAAGTGTTCCTCTTGAGCAAAGGAATAACGGAAAACTGGGTTCCCCAGGTCAAGAAAGATGCAGGGCTGATACTGAAGAATAGATTCTCAGCATTAGCATAAACCGGTGAGGTTGAGGGAGAACGGTAGCCTGACACACTGAATTGACATTTCGTTTCACTCCATTATTCAGTCTGAACGTGCTTTCATCTGCAGCAGTTTCTGGGATGGGTGTTGCCAAAGAGGCAGTCTTCTGCAATTGGTTCACCGCCTGACCAATCACAACAGTAGCAAAGCAGATGACGTAGTGTTGTTATGTGGCTGGCTAGTGGCTATCCTGTTGCTTGCTACTTGTTACCGCGGTGGGCGACATGATGTTTATGTTTGGGAATGTGCGCTGCGGTACGGTACGGCTGGGTTACTTGGAATCGCACATGAGTTCTTGGAAAACCCCACCCACGCAGCTCACAAGCCCCGACGTCATCGAGTTGAAGCGACACTGATTCGCCGTATGGATTTCCAAACGAGGAAAGCCTCTTCAATGAGAGCACTTCCAGACCCCTGAATCGCAGAAACAAAAATGTAAAGGAGTGTAGCTAGCGATTCAGGGTCTGGAACCAGGCTAGGAGAATTGGGGAACTACAAGAAATCCTTCATAGAGACGTGAACATGTTTTGGAATATAGGAAGATGGAAAGAAAACGGGGCGCCCGCTGGCCTGGTGGTCAAGGCGCATACCACATACTAGGCTATGATGCCTGCTGGCGTCGCCGGTTCGATTCCCGATCCGGACGACCTTTGCCACATGTCATTCCCCATCTCTCTCCCCATTTCCTGTCAGTCTACTGTCCTATCAATAAAGGCATAAAAAGCCCAAAAAACAAATCTTAAAAAATAACATATACAAAAATCTTAAAAAAAATAAAAATAAAAAAAAAAGATGGAAAGAAAAGACTGGATTGAGGATGACACCTGCCACAGAGGAAATAAGGGACCTAAAATAATAATAAAAAAACTAAGTGCTACAGGAAACCTGATAGGGAAAAGAAAGAACGGTGGAGACAAGAATACCAACAAAAAAGGAATTTTGACTAGCACAACTGTTACTGAATAGAAAACAATCGGCTACTTAGATTTATTTTCAACATATTGACATCAAAACAGGACTTTTGATGTCAGTATTATTCAATCAAAATGTTATTGTCAATTAAAGGGGGTTCTTTGATTCAGCGATCAGGAAAAGGGGGAACTGAAGAAGTACCAAAAGGTTTGAGAAACACTGCTCTAGATATGGTATAACTTTAAGGGTACAGGTATAGTATTACAACTTTAACAGATGCTCTGGCAAAGCCCCTGACACACGACTCAGACATGAACTATTTTAAAACCTTTAACACTACTAATACTTTAATACCTTTAACACCTATGAGCATATCAATACTGTACTTAACTAGAAAGGTGCAATTGGAAATTGCGAGTGTGGTTGCTGACGTGACTATATTCTGCAGTAGGCTCGAGCTAGCACCACTCCCAAATGTGTGAAATTAGGGAAACTGCTAGCCGAATTTATCTGCCTGTGTTGCCCTGTTGGGCAACCACACTAATTACGGCGGTGCGACGCCACGGCCCCATTATCACGTCCAGGGACTTGTAAACAGGTGCTGCAGAGAAAACTAGACCAGGTCAACCTGGTTGTGCCAGACCCCCTGTCTGTCATCATCATTTATGACATCATACCTTTTGTAGGCATGTCATCATCATGTCATCATCATATATACCCTTTATATAGAAAAGGGACAGACCGACATTTGCTTATGTAGGCCTACCCATTTCATGGGTCTGGCAAAAACTCATATCCCATGATGTAACTCGGCCGCCATCATCAGGAAGTGTGTAATCTCCATAGGCTCCTATCCATTGCTGCTGCAAAGAAACAGCTTTATCTCGGAATCTACTTCCAAAAATGCTTCGATCGGCGGGAAACACATTTTTCACAGCGACACTGGGCCGCGACGGTCGGCCGCGGTTAGAATTTTTCATTTCCATGTGAAAGTTAACACCCTGGTCTGACTTCCGGAAGAAGTGAATTAGCACAAGATGGACACATGGATCGGAGCTTCCGGAGCTCTTCAAAATAAAGCGCAGTGAATGGCGGCACTCAGTAGCGCTTTGGAGGCCGGACGCGACCGGACGCCGTGTGGTCGGAAAATTCCCACATGGACGCACGGACGGCACCGAACGGTGCACGACCGTGTAAACGCGTGCATACAATAAATGACCGTCCGCCCGGAAAAGAAAATCCCAAAGCACCACTGGCGGCACTCCAAATAATGGCATCCCAAGTGTTAAGAGTGTCTGGCCGTGAGATTGGGTAATGGGGAGGAAGGATGGAGTACTGAAGTCCCTACAACCATGTGAATTCAGAGTGGAACAATGAGAATAATAATGGAAGTGAGAACAAGATGGAAGAAGAGAGGAGGGCGCATCAGGGGTGGAGAGAGGAGAGGAGGAGAGCGGGAGTGCTGTGGCGTCACAAGGGGGGGAAAAGTGGGACTGAGTTACCCGGGCCCAAGGTGGAGGGGCCTTAATTATTTTATACTTTAGCTATTGAAAAATAGCAGATATACAAGCTCACAGCGAGCTTGTAGATCTGCTATTTTTGAAAAGTTGTGAAAATGTGTGCACCACTGACAGCATAGGATTTTCAAAAAACCTTAGAAGGATTTGAAATATTCAAAGACTTTGCACAAATGTTCATGATTTTTCAAAAATAGCAGATCTACAAGCTCACAGCACCGTGAGCTTGTATATCTGCTATTTTTCAATATTTAAAGCACAAAATGTGAGTGAATCCAGGGCCCAGAATTTTGATGTGACACCCTTGGCTGGGGCGTCCCAGGCTGGTTCAGACCAGAGAGAGGAGAGGAGGAGAGCGGGAGTGATGGGGCGTCCCAGGCTGGTTCAGACCAGCACAACGACTGATCTGGAGCCAGCCTTCCCAGGCCTCCCCCCCCCTCCCTCTCTGGAGGAATGTGGCTCACAGCCTCTGCCAAGGTGTTGACTTCAGCTTTTCTTCAGACTTCCTCTTCTCCCCCTCTCCCTTTCTCTCTTTGATCTACTATTTACAATTTATTTAGCAGATGCTCTTATTCAGAGCAACTTAAAAACTGTGTAAGGTCAGAGTAAGTGGCACGAACCCTAGTAAAATATATATGCGTATATTATACTGATGACAGGGTCACGTAAATAGACTGCAAAGAAACTAGGTGATACAAAGGATCTAGGATAACTAGGATAATGTAAGTAAATGCCAAACCCAGCTTCCATCTAAACAACATGCTATATTCTTTTTACTTTGTACACAGATGATTGTGTCAGTTCTCATCCTGATCAATTTTTTATTACATTTTCAGATGACACTGTGATACTCAGTCTGCTCAATAGTGATTCTAACATCCTCAGCCATACATGTGGAGTAGACAGATTCATAGAGTGGTGTGATCAACATCATCTGAAAATAAATGTAAATAAGACAGAGGAGGTCATAGTAGACCCCAGGTCCATAGGAGACCACAGCATGATTAGTGTTCATGACCATAACATCAAGCAGGTCGCCTCCTATAAGTACCTAGGAGTGCAGATTGATCAGGATCTGAGTTGGCACATGCATGTTACAACCTTATGCTCTAAGATACATCAGCGTCTACACTTTCTTCGAAGACTAAGGCTTTTTGGAGTCAGTGTAAATATTATGTTGACCTTCTATAGGGCTAGTATTGAATCCATCCTGAGATATGGTATGTCTAGCTGGTTTGGTAACCTGACTGTTGTATACAAGTCTCAAATAGCTAGGCTGGCAAATATGGCAGGGAAGATCATGGGTATGGCCACCCCCCCGATCACCCCTCAAGCCATCTTTGAGCAAGCAGTAGTAAGACAAGCTCGGAACATTTTGTCCGACCCCTTGCATGTTCTGAAACCAGAGTACGATCTAATGCCATCGGGCAGGAGATTTAGGACCCCAACATGCTACTATAATAGATATAAGCACTCGTTTGTTCCTCTGTCAATCAAAATGCTAAATGATAGACACATAACTAATTGAGGACAGGCTCTATGGGTTGTATGTGTATTTTTCTGGTTGTCTTTTTTTTGAGTTTCTTTTTTGTTTTTGTTTTTTCTGTTAAGTGTTTATATGTATGCAGCTGTGACTCTGTCTCCAAGACAAATTTCTCCCCTGGGAGACAAATAAAACTGAACCTTGAACCTTGAACCTATTTAAACAACATATTTAGTGTTTGTGGACAATCAAAGAATGTACTGTATCTATTTTAACATATAACATATCTGAACAAATAAACATAATATACTGTATGCTACTAACTATCAAAAATGGGTAGTTGCGACCGTCAGGTCGCATTTACTACCAAAACCAACTACTCTGTAATCAGAAATTATAGAAACAGATCTGGTGGTGGTGTATGCATGTATGTTCATAACAGTATTAAGTATATCCCCCGCCCTGACCTACAACACAGCTCTTTAGAAACTGTATGGGTGGAAGTGATTCTTAAGAAAGCTAAAAACATACTAATCGGTGCCATCTATAGACCGCCCGACCAAAATGATTTCTGTGAGTTACTGGAGGAGAGCCTTGCACCGGTGGACAATGAAAAATACATTATTGGAGATTGGAACATAGACATGCTTCGTAAAGAAGCTACTCTATTCAAACTAGACCAGGTCAACCTGGTTGTGCCAGACCCCCTGTCTGTCATCATCATTTATGACATCATGCCTTTTGTAGGCATGTCATCATCATGTCATCATCATATATACCCTTTATATAGAAAACCAGGACAGACATTTGCTTATGTAGGCCTACCCATTTCATGGGTCTGGCAAAAATTCAATAAGCTTTGTAATCAACAGGGTTTCACTCAGCTCATCACCAAGCCAACTAGGGTTACAGATAACTCTCAAACCACCATAGATCTCATTGTAACCACCACAGACAAATCTAAAGTCTCCGCGAGTGGGACTATTGAATGTGGTGGCATAAGCGACCATGATATAATTTACTGCACCCGTAAAATACATAAGTCCAAAGCTGACGGCCACAAAACAGTTGAAGCTAGAAACCTTAAAACCTACTCTAGCGAAGCCTTTAATCACAAACTGGAGAAATCTGACTTGGTCCCCAGTACTAGCTAGCACTCAGGTCGATGAAGCCTGGCTGGGCTTTAAATCCATTTTCAACACTACCCTAGACGAAGTGGCTCCTTTGCGTAGGGTCAGGGTTAAAGCCCGCTCACAGCCATGGTGGAATTCGGAAATCTGTGAATCAATGAAACTCAGAGACAAAAAATACTCTGAGAAACGCAAATATAATCACAAACTAGAAATAGTCAGTTTAGAGGCTAATAAACGGAGAAATCGGACAACCTCCTTAATGCTTTCTGCCAAAAAACACTACTTGGATGAGAAAGTTGAGGAAAACATCCACAAACCACGAGACCTATGGAAGCTATTTAAAACCCAGCTAGGCTGTGGTGCTAAACTTAGATCCATAGCCAGCAACATATCCATCCAAACTCCCATAACCCTCCTCACCGACAGTCTCGATGTAGCCAAAAATCTCAACATCTATTTCACCTCCATGGCCAAAAATCTGGTCAATAAACTGCCCGCTCCATCTGGGCTGTTTGGTGTTAGGCACATCTTGAAATTCTACAGGAACCTTGGGGTATGCAAAGACAATTTTAAACTTACCACAGTGACAACTGATGAAGTGTTTAAAAAACTTCGCACCCTACCTCAATTCAAGGCCGCTGGCCATGATAAAATCGCCCCCAAATTTCTCATAGACTCAGCTGCCACCATTGCCCCAATCATTACCCATATTATTAATCTATCTATCAAGCAGGGTTATGTCCCCCAGGACTTCAAATTAGCTAAGGTAACCCCCCTGCACAAAAAGGCAGTAAACTTGACCCTGGCAACTACAGGCCAATCTCAATCCTTAGTTCCATCTCTAAGGTAATGGAAAAAATTGTCTATGAACAGGTGGCTAAATATCTTGAAGAGAATAAACTGATCTACGAGTTCCAGTCTGGCTTCAGAGAGTCCCATTCCACAGATACATGCCTCATCTATTTGAATGATTACATCAAACGTGAAATTCACGATGGCAAATATTGCGGCATGGTCATGCTGGACCTCCAGAAGGCATTTGACACCGTCGATCATTCTATTCTGATTGAAAAACTCAAAGCTATTGTCTTGATAGCACAGCAGTGAGATGGATGCACTCTTACTTGGTGGGGAGGGAACAGATGGTGGAAGTCAACGGAACCCTGTCCCCCCCCCCCCCTCCCAGTAAACTGTGGAGTACCTCAAGGGAGTATACTAGGACCACTGTTGTTCTTAATATACGTAAACGACATGTCATCTGCTTGTGACTGCAATCTGTTTCTGTTCGCGGATGACTCGGCTCTCCTAGTCTCCGGCAGAGACTTATTGCAGGTTGAAAAGGCCCTTAACTGTGAACTTAACAAGATCTGCACCTGGCTATATGACAACAGACTCTCAATTCACCTAGGCAAAACTGAATGTATCCTCTTTGGATCTAGTCAGAAACTTAGCCTAGTTGAGAACTTCACAATTAAAGTAGGTGACACTGTGATAGAAAGAAAAAACTACATCTGCTACCTGGGTTGCATCCTGGAGGCTAACCTATCCAGTGAAAAAATGACCACCAAGGTAATCAATAAAGTCAACCAACGAATTCGCTTCTTGCAAAGGGTTGCCCCGCTGATCAATACTAAATCCCGAAAGACACTAGGAGGAGCTCTTATTGGGCCCCTCATTGATTACGGAGTCCTTGTCTGGTATCGCGACGCCCCAGCCGCCTTAAAGTTAAAGCTTCAAACAGCCCAAAACAAACTAATTAGGGTTGTGCTTGGTCTCCCTCCTCTGACCCACCTTACCGATCATCACCACGAAAGCGTGGGATGGCTCAAAGTAGCTGACAGAGTACAGCATCTTGCAATGGGCCTGGTGTACAAGATACACTACACCTCCAAGATTCCCATGTACCTGACAAACTACTTCTTAAAGGTCAAGGATGTTCACGACCACAACACCAGAGGCAGCTCCACTAATCATCATCAACGTAGATTTAACACTAAACAAGGCTCTAACTCGTTCTCCTGCTACACCATCAACATGTGGAACGCCCTTCCTCAAGCCCTGAAGGAGAGCAAATCCCTAGCCTCCTTCAAAATTGGTATGAAAAGTCACCTTCAGACAGCTGCTACCCGTGACTTGTAAATAGACTAAGCCCCCATGCCCCCCCCCCCTTTTATTATTCTTTTTTCTGCCTTTGTATTTGATGTTATGCTTTTGAAACTGATATTATCCTAGATAAAGTACTATGTTCTATCCGTCTGTCTTTCAATGTTATATGAGATACTTAAAGTGTGGTTCCTGTGGAAATAAGCCTCGGCTTTCTAGGATCTCCTTTTAGTTGACCTTGTACCAGTGATTTGTACTGTCATGAAACTGTACTTTTTTCTATTGCAAACTTCTAATAAATTCTTCAATCAATCAATCAATCAATCAACCTCCACCGGCTGTCTGTGGGTCAGTCAGTCCGTCACACTTTTGCCCTGCTCATATCTCCACAACCGTTGCCCCCATCCATGCCAAATTTTGCACACACACTCCTTGACTGCCAAACTACAACCTCCAAGGACCCCCGCAGCCCCAGGGACCCCCAGGTCCCTGGGGGACCCCCAGATGTAAAAAATGACCAAATGTGGTCACACGTCACACTTTTTCCCTGCTCATATCTCCGCAACCGTTGACCCGATCCATGCCAGATTTTGCACACACACTCCTTGCCTGCCAAACTACAACCTCCAAGGACCCCCCCAGCCCCAGGGACCCTGGGCGACCCCAAGGCAACCCGGACACCCCACCCCTCATTTGTCACATGGCCCTCTTCTAGCGCCACCTTCAGGCCGATTTTTAAAACACATTTTTGGACACTGCTCCTACAGTTTTGGCCCAACAATCACGCAAATCACTACACAGTATGTCTACACTCATCCCATCAACATGGATCTGTCCCATATAGCGCCACCTTCAGGCCGATTTATAAAAACACATTTTTGGACACTGCTCCTACAGATTTTGCCCTAAAATCACCAAAAACACTACACAGTATGTCTACAGTCATGTCATCAACATGGATCCATCCACACGGGGAATTCCCGGGGACCACCCACTCCTGGTGCTCCAGAACGGATGGCGGTCGCTTATCTCCCGATTAGGGAGTCTTACTGGTTATAACAGTCTGAAGAGGTAAAGTGAGGTGAAAATGATCAGGGTGTCATTAGCGGATGTTAGTGGGTAGTATGGTGTGTACAGTAGGTGTAGATTATGTCCTGAAGGTACGTCGGTGCCATGCTCTTGGTTGTGTTGTACAGTAGGTAGGGGTGGGCGATATGGTGATAATTATCGTTGAGACGATACAATGTCTCCACGATATGCCTTTTCAAAGGTATCGTATATATCGTGATACAATTGAGGGGAGCCTTGTAAAAAATCCTGTTTAATTGTTAATACAGAGATTCATTGCAAAATTCAATTAAACCTGCATTTTGGTCAAAATCATCAGTTCTCAAACTTTAAAATCTCATGGTCTCCACTTAAATCTGACAGTATACAAATGAAACCAAATGGACCTGTAAGGGTCGATTTGGTTTCATTTGTATACGGTCAGAGTTACATAATTGTAAAGTTCAATTTAGACCTCCCAAAAGGAACAAAGAGAGTCTAGTTTTTGTCAAGTTACTTGAAAAATAACCATAAAAACCAACGTGAAAAAGAATCGTGATAAAATCGTGTATCGTGATACAGCTTGGGAAAATATCGTGATATTGTATTTTTCCATATCGCCCACTCCTAACAGTAGGTCATAATCACCAGTGATTTAAATTGGAGCGGGCAGTGAACAGAAGCCATGGGAATAAGTAAGAGCATGCATGTGTAAGAGCACGCATGCTGTGTAGGGCTCTGAATCTTGATTCGATTCTGATTATTGGGTTCACGATTTTTCAAAAATCGATTCTCATTTAAAAATTATTCCCAATCAGTTTTATCTAAATGTGTTTAATTCACAGCAGTCATATTGTTTTCATCTGGACTTTAACCACCAAGTCTAGCCTAGTTATTTCCAATAGCTCAAACTAAAACATATATAATACCAGAGATGGTCGCTTGTAAAACATTTTGGCTTTGTTGGAATCTTAGATTAGGTGTGGAAACACAACATAATTGCCTTGAAGCAAGGTAGCATTAACAAGCGTCAGCTGACACACTGAACTGAAAGTGACTGGAGTTACATTTTTTCCCATAAAGCCCTTGAACATGACTGAAGACATGACCATGTTTAAAGTGATTATGCTAAGCTTACATTTCATATTATCGACACCATCGAGTAAGAACTCTTGTTTATGTCACTTTTACCAGCAACAAACATCATTGATAACTAGACTGCACTCTGTCAATTTGCCAACTTCCGCCTTGTGCACTCCTGGCCATGTATGGCCTACTTGTGTGCCAGCAGAGTGCAATAGAACTGTTGTCTGTATGTATGTGGGTGGGCAAGTTGGCACTCTGCCAAGGTGCCAACACGCGCCTTGTTATTTATATTCCTGGTTGCACTTGTTGTTGGTGATGTCAACAAGAATGCTGGTCCTTCATTGGCTGTTGATAGTGATGACTAAAAAAGACAAATAATGGTCGATACAGTATCTGCCCGACGGATATATGGGTCTGGCCCAATTATGGGTCCGATGACGTAAAACTAGCTGCCAACCAGGTATCTAATGAGTTTCTCATGTTTGTTTACCTTTCTCCAAAACATACACACTACATACAGACTACATACAATTCAGGTGCAGTCATTTATTGGCTGTTGTCGTCACTTACAAACTTTCACATGAAAGGTATTTCAGTGACACCAGTAGAACTCGGTTCAGCTGCCCTAAACATGATAGCAGCCAAGTGACTGTCCTATTCATAATACATTATTAGAGCTACATGATGTCAACCGTCTTGTACATTTGAATCGACCTGTAGATGCTGCAGACAGTATGACGTAATCAGAGGTAAAAGATGATGTTGGGTTAATAACCAAAGTCAGTCAAGTGTAACGGCGGGATAGAAGAGAACAGATTAGCTGTTGAGGTTTGTGCGATCGGTGACTACCAGGAGGGGTCAACAAAAGGACGCTGGCGCTCTGTGCGTGCGTGAGTGAGTGAGTGAGTGAGTGAGTGAGTGAGTGAGTGAGTGAGTGAGTGATGAAGAACGGAGAATGAGTAAGACAGAGAATGAGAGAAAGTGTGAGAGAGAGAGAGGGAGAGAGTGAGATAGAGAGAGAGATGGATTGAATAAAGACTCAGTGTTCTTCCAGTGTAAGCACTGCGGACAGTAAACATGAACCCATGCACTCTCACACACAAACATATATAGAAAGATTTCTATTACAATGTTTGTGAAGTCCTCCCATTGGGAACATTCATTCTCCAAACTTAACCCTTACCATGTCTATGTAAGCGGCTTATAACACAAACTATAACATTCCTTAACATGAAGTAATTTAATGAAATTAAGATGTAGAGGATATTGTAAATAACGACACTTAAAATAATGGTCTCCTGACCCAGTTTCTGCTTTTTGTTACACAAGTGTACAGTACACACAAATACATTAAATAGCGGTAAATGAGTTGTACAAATGGAACCAAAATGGTTCCATTTGTACACTGTCAGAGTTAAGGGGAGACCTTGACATTTAAAAGTTAGAGAAACACTGGTGTAGATGGACACAGACCTGGATGTAGAAGGGTATTCCAGCACTGCGTCGTGTGGCACACAGCTTTGACGAGGGGTCACTGGACTTGACCTCCTCCAGGACCTCAGACAGCCAGCGGGCAGGCAGCTGCTGCAGTGCACGACTGCCACTCCTAACACACACACACACACACACACACACACACACACACACACACACACACACACACACACACACACACACACACACACACACACACACACACACACACACACACACACACACACACACACACACACACACACACACACACACACACACAGGTCAGCAGAACCAAAACTAAAAGAAAGACAATCCAATGCATAGAGAACTCTCGTCCAGTTGCACAATGCTTTCAGCTGACCTATTTTGAATGAACACCACATTTGCAGGTCAATTATAATAAAACTTGAGGTAGCTTCAGTTGAATTCTTAGTCATACAGAAACTACATAATTAAAGAGGCAGTGCCACGATTTTGGTTTAGATGTGTGTGTGTGTGTGTGTGTGTGTGTGTGTGTGTGTGTGTGTGTGTGTGTGTGTGTGTGTGTGTGTGTGTGTAGTTGGCATTACTACTGTAGACCACCTGGTGTGGTTAAAATGTGCAAGGATGCCTTCCCTCTGCATTTTCTGTTTATTTTTGTACGCTGCAAGCTCTTTCACTATTTACTCCACTTGTCTTAAGCCCTCTATAGTTCATTGTACGTCGCATAATTAAAGGTCACAACGTGTCCCATCGTGACGTGTGTATATTTTAAAATGTTTGACATGCCCAAAATAGGGACGCCAGATTGAAAGTGGTTAATACCAATTCACCCAGATCTGGCATGCACACACTGAAAACGCACTGCACACACACACACACACACAGAAGAATGCACCCTCCTGTTCTGTGTGAGAAGCTGTTGTTTTAGCAGGGTCAGTGGACCGAGGAGGCCAGTTCAAACAGTCCAAGGTAGAGGACAAACCAAGGGCATATGGTGGGCTCGTCTGTATGCACAGTCAGCTACACTCTCTCTCTCACACACACACACACACACACACACACACACACACACACACACACACACACACACACACACACACACACACACACACACACACACACACACACACACACACACACTAAGGCATTCACCAAATATTCGAATATTCGAACATCAAAGTCACTATTCGACGTTGTTCACCGAAGTCGAATATTCGCTTTTTTTTTTTTTTTTTTTTTGTCTTTAAAAATCTATATATTTATTCATGGTTTATAAAGCTTGGCTAGATAGGAAGTCATAAGAACCCCGACAAGCACTTGGAATTGTAGGTATTACATTTAATGTGACTCGGTTCCGCAGATAAATATTGTCAAAATAGCAGATCTACATGCTCACAACGCATCTCGTTGCGAGGCGTTGTGCGCATGTAGATCGGCTATTTTCACAATGTTCGCCTCTTGCTTACCTAATATTTGACAGCTTGGCCAGTTTGACCAGTCCTGTCGAATATTAGACTATTCGAATACTTTGAGGTCGAATAATTCGAATACTAAAAATAACTATTTGTGAATAGTAATAGTAATACATACTGACTCACACACACACACACACACACACACACACACACACACACACACACACACACACACACACACACAGTGACACATTCAAGAAAGAAGAGAGAGAGACACCGTTTGGTGCACTCCTGCACCTATACCTTTAAGAAAAAGGAAGATTTGTGTGCGCTATTTGAAATACATTTGAAAAAAGGCTATTTATCTTTAAAAGTTTTATTATACCATGTCACTGCAAAATCTTGAAGTGCTGCTATAGTTTCAAAAGCTTTATACAGAGTTACTCATGATGACTACATAACTATTCCTAACTGCAAATGAAGATTTTTTATGGTTTTGTAAGCTAGTTCTTTCTAAGTTGCAATATGTGACACAGCTCTGTTTACACAATTCTTTATTTCTTAGTTTTGATCGTTTTTATTTGACACTTGTTTTGGCAATGTAAACGGATGTTTTCCCATGCCAATAAAGCCTCTTTGAATTTGACAGACAGACTCGTAGGGAGACGGAATAAGACAGTGTGAGGGGGGACAAGTGCAATTGGAGCTCAGCAAGCCCAGAAACCAACACACAGCATCAAACAGCAGCGGTTCAACGCCCCACAATCAACACCCCATAACCCCAGCTCATGGCCTGCATACCATCCATGCACTGCTGCCTCTAGCCCTGCTCCACACACACACACACACACATAAACATGGGTATGCACACACACAGAGGCCCAGAACAGAACACACACAAACTCCCAGTACGCCTACACGCAACCACTAGAATGTCGCCGTCATTACACAACTCACTAGTCACCCACCGAGAGAGAGAGAGAGAGAGAGAGAGAGAAAGAGAGAGAGAGAGAGAGAGAGAGAGAGAGAGAGAAGACAAGACAGACAGACACACACACAGGGAGAGGGGGGGCGGGGGTAGTTCTTGCACTTGAGCGGACAATCAACTTTTTGTCCAAACTCCTCTGAGTCTTCAACGACAGGGGTTTTCATAGTGGGTGACGACGGGGCACCCTGGGGTGCCGTGACGGCAGTCCAGGGGTGCCGTGAGATAATTTGATGATATTTGGAATGCATTTGGAAACTTGATGTACAAAGTTATTTTCAGTCAGTTCTAACCAAAATGGCTATTATCTCAACGTTTTCCTCGCAACATAATCACTGAAATATTGTCACTGTCGGTGTTTCAAATGTTTCAAATGTGTACGTCTTTTGGTAAAGCAAAGCCCTGCTTCATCATAAAAGACTGTTGCACAAAACTAGTGAAAACAGCCGATTTACAAGCACACAACGCCTCGAGTTGCGTGCTTGTAGATCGTAGAACGGTTTTGGACATACAAGGTTTCCACCCGACAACGACGATATGCTATAAATATAAGGTGCTGGGAGTGAAAATTATAATGTAAGGGTGCCTCGGATTAAAAAGATATTTATAGGGTGCCCTGAGACAAAAAAGTTCGGGAACCCCTGTTCTACGACACCAAAGGCAGCAACCTTTCCGACGCTTTGTGGTTTGTCACCTGCTCTTTAGGCCAACACGTCTTCCAATGTGAGTCTCTCGCCGAGGAAAAAAAAGACGGGGGAGGGACGGGGTCAAAGAAAGCAGAGAAATTATTTCATGACATCCCGAAACTAACACAATTGCAGATTTTTCCATTCTTCAAGGACATTAGCGAGGTGGGGGATCATATTCAGCTCAAGCGGAGCGGAGGTCGGTGAATGACGGGCCATCTTGGGTTGGAGTCTCGGGTCTCCTCGCCAAGTTGGATGTTGTGCCTGGCAGCCCTCTTGTCCACAGAGAGCCCCCCCCCCCCCGTCAATTTAGCACCGTTAAATGCACAATGAAAAGCACCTGCGTCATCACGGCTGGAGACATTCAACTCCGCGCACACACACACACACACACACACACACACACACACACACACACACACACACACACACACACACACACACACACACACACACACACACACACACACACACACACACACACACACACACACACACACACACACACACACACACACACACACACACACACACACACACACACACACACACACACACTCTTCTAGCAAGCTCTTTGAACTGGCAGTTATCATAAAATAATAGTATCGTTAATAGAGCAATACTTTTCTCTCCACTGGGATCACAACAACAGAAATTATGTTTCTCTTTTTTCCAGGATTACAGGGACATAACCAACAGACTTGCAACAACATTTAAATGCCCGGTTCAAATAAATGTTAGTCTTCTTATGATCATTTCTATTTGAGGAGTGATTTTGAGATGACCTGTATATTTCAAGGCATATTGATAGAAACCATAATGTAATTTCCCTGTTTAAACACTTTTGGCTACCACACAGCAACAGGCCTGTCAACCTTGGAAAATGCATTATGTAAAACCTGCATCCCACAGTCCGATTACATTTACAAAGGAGGGCCAAGAACGTACTTGAGGAATGGGATGAGGAGTTGGAACGAGGGGGATTAAATCAAGTGTTGCTGTTGATTCGCGGGTCCTATTAATTAATAATCATAGTGCAGACCAAATGTCCCTCCAGCCTATACTGTAGGTTAGGCTGAATGGACACAGAGGCCGCCTGGGAAACAACTCCAGTCCACTCCCGCCCAGTGTCAAAGCGCTCTCCGAAGCTGCGAAAGTCCATCCATTGTTGTTCCGACAGCGGTAGCTGCTCACGTGAGTGTTCGCCTGGCAGTGTTGCATCCACGTTTTTCCCAATGACACTAAGAGCGATGGTGGGGGCGCGCGGGGCTGCAAGGGAAAGGAGAGCTTGTTTTCTGTGATAATGACGGAGGCGGGCCGACTCAAGACAGAATAGTAGATATTCGTCCCCCCCGACTTTCGGCACCCCTGCGCGGTCCAAGTGAACTCAGCGAATCGCTTCCTAACTCCTTGCCCACCACTGGCCCCCACCGTTGTGCTTAGTTTCTCTGGGAAGTGCCAGGTCGCGGCAGTGTACTCCATCGGTGAGCAGCGCCTTCTTGTAAGCTAGACTTTACGGATCGAAGGTCTGCCACAAACATACACATGATCAAAGACACAAACATAAATACATAATCACACCAAAGAGACACACATACCTGCACAGCATGTCGGTGAGTCGTACAAAGCCCACGTAAGCTAGTTCGAAGGCACCGCGGTGACGAGACTGAAGAAGCTGCTGACGGAAATAGAGGCCCACCCCTTCCACCTGAGAGAGAGAGAGAGAGAGAGAGAGAGAGAGAGAGAGAGAGAGAGAGAGAGAGAGATTATAAGATAAATAACATTTACAAAACAGTAAAGGTTAAAAACGATAAAGAGCTCAGTATATAACTGTACATTGTTTTCTGTGTACCGTGTTATTTTTGTTATTTTGGGGGTAAGCTTTATTCAACAGTTAAAAGTGGAGAGACAGGAACTGCGGAGAGAACAGGGGAGTTACATGCAGCAAACTCAGGGACCCATGTGTGGTATGCAAAAAGTGTTCATTTCTAGCAATGACTGCTGTACGGTTACTGTATGTTTGACTAATAACATTTGATCTGATAACCAAGACCATTATCGTCACACGACTGTGTCACGCGTCGGAATTAGCTGATCTACAAGCTCACAACGCATAGCAAAGTGACACGTCGTGAGCTTTTAAATCAGCTGCTTTCAGCGCGCAACGAAGTACACTGTACATCTCTGTCCCTGCTATAGCCAGTGTGCCTGACCATGTCAACCGTGAGAGCGGCATGTCACTAGCGTGACAAGTGTGTTCAAATAAGGACACTGAGACATCCACATAATGACCACCGTCAGTAAAACCGTCAAGTTAGTAATAGTGTTAGTAACATTATTCTAGCTACACACACAGGCACGCACGCACGCACGCACACACACACACACACACACACACACGCGGCCACGTTATGTTTCTGTCGCAGTGTGTAAACACATGAGTGTATTGCAGGTGAGGGGCAGGGCGAGGCGGACGCAGGCCTCACAGTGCCCTGTCATTACACTTGTGGCATCACCACCACAAGAGGAGGCCAGGCCTCGGTCGTGGCCCTGTGCCAGTTCTGGGGTGGCATGGAGGGCACCGGCGGGAGGGGTTGGCCAAGCTGGAGGGGGTGGGGGGGCAGGGCAGGCCAGGCACAGCCCTCCGTGTGAAAAAGCCTGCAGGGGCCACGGGTGGATGTGGGGTTAGACAACATGTAAACTAACACGGGCACCACGGACCCGCAGATGCACGATGTTACATCATCTCCTCTAACCCTTACCCCCGTTCCCTGGGAGCCGAAATCCTTACGAAACCCTCGCATCTCTCCCTCCCTCCTTCCCTCCGCCCACCCTGCTCCTCTCCTCGCCGCAGGTTTACGATACGATTGCAAACGTAGCGCTTAAAATTGACCACCTATTTTTTATCTTTTTTTTCGCCAAACACGCCCAAATGACTGGCCCATCAACTCAACTGACCCCTGTGGACCCAAAGTGGACCAACCGAAAACACCAAAGTATGGACAGGGGCGACCGCAGCGGGTACCAGCCCAATGACTTATCACATCACTGGCCAGAGTGGACGTGCAGGGCAAGGCCTGACCTCACCCGGGGGTAAAAATGGGAGCGACAGTCACTGTTCGAGAGGGCCATGGTGGCTTGGAGCAGACCGCTGCGGTGCAGTGTGGTGCAGTGTGGTAGAGTGCGGTGCTGAATTGGGCCGCGCCAGACTCTGGCTACGGCTATTTAAAGGTCCCGTCTCCCTGAAGGTTTTTGAGTGACTGTTAAAAGAGGCCGAGCAGGCTTCCTGCACAGGGCGGTGAGGGGAGGAGGGTGAAGGAGGGGGGTTGACTTTATTTAGACGTCAACTTCCTGTTTGCAACGCGCCTGTCTCCCAGAAAACTTCCATGTGCGGAGAATGAAGTTTCCCAACTCTAATTACACACATGGCTCTGGGCCGTGTCGCTGACCCAAATAGCTGACTTCTGCCTCTCTCCGACGACAGCGGCCTCAGTCTGAGCGGAGAGCGCGGCTGTCTGGTGATGATCAGAACGCCGCTTGCACTTCATTCCTGTTGCCGTTGTTGTTGTTCCGTCTAATGACCACCACAGGCCCCGAGAGGAGTTATGCAATTCTGGACCCAAGAGACTGGGCTAAAGGCTACAGTCAATAATTCTGCACAAAAGGCTCAGTGTTCACTTCTCTTTTCTCCGGTTCCTCGTCTTCTATTACACAGTTAGAAGTCTCTGTGTTAATTTGGCTCTATAATAGGGTCTTTTTCGACTACAAAAACTAAGCGAGCCGTGCCGCCGCGAAATGCATTTCACGGGTTCTGGATTTGTTTCCATACGCTACACAAGCTCGGTTTCAGATTAGGTTCCCAGAATCTCATTTGGGTCCTGTTCAGGCGGTGGTGGTACTTAGCCAGAGTTCTGGGAACTCAGAACTAATACTTTCTAAAATAGCCAAAACACTATTGGAGGGCAAATATTCATTGCCTTTTTTTCTTTACATATTCCATGTTTTATTATTTTTTTAATTCTTCGGATTTTAAACAGCGCTGCAAAAAAATCAAGCAAACGTAGCATGACACCGTGCTGGGGACCAGGGGAATCCCATATAGGGAGTAGACGTACAAGCCACAGCCATCAGACGGATGCCAAATATTTTAACAAAATGACACAAGTAGTTTTGACCTTTCATGGATGTAGGGACCCGTGTCTAAACATTGTGTTTACCCTGAGGGGGCCAGCAGGGGTAGTGCATGATGAATACACAGTACGGTAGCTAATCTTCTAAACCAAACATTAAATGGAGACCCCCGGCAGTCTGGCCCACTAAAACTGAAAGAAACCGCGATCCATTCTTAGTGCACTCGGCCCTCCTCTGGTCTGTCCCATGAGACAGGCTGTGTTTGTGGAACTTTTGAGGGACAGTAACAGGTTTTGTTTTTTCAGCCAGCCAAACGACACACAACAGTGGGAGTGGGAGAGAGAATGGCAAGATATGAGCCGAGTAGGGATGGGACGCTACGCGATATTATTGTTTATTGTGATAAAAAAACACGATAATCCTATCGTGGAGATTTAATTTATCGTGATATCGTCCTCCGTCATGCACTGGGATCAATTCACCTTATTTGCCGAGCTGCATATCCGGCCGGTACCACTTAAACCCTCTATAATTGGTAAAAGGTACTTATAATATACGTACTTAATACAGTCTTTTTTCACTTTCTATGAAATGTCTTTGCAAAAACATAGCCGATCTACAAGCTCACAACAGATCTGCAATTTTTTTGGCAAATGTTCCACCACAGGATAACAGATTTTTATTATCGCGATAATATCGTAAATCGTGATTTCTTTTGTCACAACAATCTTGATATGAAATTTTCATATCGTCCCATCCCTTGAGCTGAGCAAAGCGGTCATTTACCAGAAGAATGAAGCCTGACCTCACAAGATAGAGCAAAATACATAAATTATAGTGCTTTAACCCATTTAGACCTAGAATTATTGAATGCTTTAACCAGTGAAAAATAGCAGATATACAAGCTCACAGCGCGGCACCGAGTGCCGCGCTGCGAGCTTGTAGATCTGCTATTTTTGAAAAAGACATGAAAATGTGTGCAAATCTTTGAATATATGTATTTTTAAAGCAAACGTTTGTAACTGGGTGGTCCTTGGACCAACATATTTTGAGATGGGGGTCCGTGGCCAAATACATATCATTTTGGGGGTCCTTCACATGAAAAAGTTTGAGAACCACTGACATAGTAGTCTCTCAAGAACAGACTAACTGAGCTCCAGTTGAGTGAAAAGGACCTTTTCTTTGACGATGGCTGACATGTTTTTCTTTTTTTTTTTAAACCTTAGAAGTATTCAAAAGACACTTATAGAATTGGGTCAAAATTCTAACTCGTTTTTTTTTCAAAAATAGCAGATCTACAAGCTCGCAGCGCGGCACTCGGTGCCGCGCTGTGAACTTGTATATCTGCTATTTTTCAATAGTTTTTTTTTTTGTTATCAATTATTTTTATTTTCCATAACATGAAATTAGAGACATACATATGAATAGAACAAGAAAAAGTAAAACATTAATCAAAAGAAAAATGCAATTAACAGACAAACAACACAAACAATAGCAAAACAAGAAAAGGAAAAGAAAACCCACCCACCCCCTTTCCCCGGACCAACACGGAATGTACAATAGTGCATGCCTGTGCTAGGCTGTTACCACTATATAGTGATTTCTTGAATCATAGCCTTAAGCTTATCTGCAATGTCCGACCACATATTAATGTTTTCTTCTTTTGCTCCGTGTAACCTTGCTATCGACTGCTCTAAATATACTATATCTAGAAAGGTCAAGGCCCACTGGCGAAACGTTAACGTATGAGGAGGTTTCCACCGCGTAGCTACCATCTTCTTCGCCGCCGTTAATCCAGCAAAGAAGATGCGCTTGCGTATATTGTTTAGTTGCAACTGTGAGACGTCATTTAATAAAAATAAAGAAGGAGAAGATATGATATTAATACTAAAAATAGTTGAAAGTTTGGAGGCAACCATATTCCAGAATGACGACACATTTGGGCATTCCCAAACCATGTGAAGGAAGGTACCAATACTATTTGAGGCGCAGAGAGTGCAGTTGGGATTATTCAAAATCCTCATAGCACATAGTCTGCGGGGAGTTAAATAAGTCCGATGAACAAAATTTAAATGAATTTGTTGATGGTCTGGATTTCTAGAAGATAGCCTAATGTTAGACCATACTGTGTCCCAACAAAAGTCAGGGTCCAAATTTGGTACATCATTCCTCCAAACAGTATCAACAGATAGGGGCCCATAACTACAGTCTAATAAAAAACCATAGAGGGTGGAAACCAAACCTCTTGTTCTGTTACCATCACAGATAAACTCATGGAAGGGGTGCAATCTAAGGGGAGCTTGCCATGGGACCCCGTAGGTCCTCATGGACGTTCTCAGTTGGAAGTAGAAAAAAAGGGTATTTCCAGGCAGATTGAAGATGTCACACAAATCTCGAAAAGGTCGTAAACCATTTCTATCAAATAAGTCCCCTAATGTACGAATCCCCTTAGCCCTCCACCTTGGAAAGCGAATGGGGCGATCCTCGATTAAAAGTCTTTGATTATTGAACACTGGGGAAAATAAGTTCCATTTACAATCAATCTTACACATCTTTTCAGCTGCCCTCCATACTGCCACTAAATGAGAAATGATAGGTCCAAAGCGAACTTTGCATTGATGTGTAGTTATGTTTGAATAGATAAGATCTCTCAATTCAACAGGCTGCACTAAACTCTCCTCAAGCTCTCTCCAAGAAACCTTATTTGCTGGGTTAAACCAATTTAAAAGGGGGCGGAGCGTGAAGGCCCAATAATAAAATTTAAAGTTGGGCAATGAAAGGCCGCCATCATCTCTAGCACGTTGTAATAGAGAAAGTTTAAGACGAGGGCGTTTCCCTTTCCACACAAACTTAGATATCGAAGAGTGAAGCTTATTCCAGTATTGCGGCGGTGGTGGCAAAGGGAGCATAGAGCTTACAAAGTTAACCCTAGGAAGAACATTCATCTTTATGATTGAAACTCGAGCTTGGAGAGAGTTGGGCAAAGATGACCATCTATCTAAATCAAGACAAATCTTATTTAGAGTGTCACCATAGTTGTTCTTAACAATAGCCTGAAGAGAGGGGAAAATATCTATGCCAAGATATTTGAATTGGCTTACTACTGGGATTATGGGCGGCAGGATAGCAGATCTCATCTGATCATTTAGAGGTAGAAGGGCTGACTTCGTCCAATTAATTTTGTAGCCGGAAATGGAACTGAACTGATCAAAAATTTGAAGGACGTGAGTAATTGACTGTGGTGCATTCTCAATGAACAGTAGAATATCATCAGCATATAGGGAAATGCGATGCTGTGTGTTGTTAATCGAAACAGGAGTAATATCTGCAGACTGACGCACTGTCTGAGCCAAGGGTTCGAGTGAAAGTGCGAAAAGGAGAGGACTAAGGGGACAACCCTGCCTTGAAGATCTGCCAATCGTGAATAGCGGCGAACAGATCTTACCGGTTAGGACCATCGCTGACGGATTAGAATAAAGTACTTTAACAAAATGTATGAATGAAGCACCAAATCCCATTTTATCTAGTACAGCCCACAGGTAAGACCATTCCAGACGATCAAATGCTTTCAACGCATCGAGCGACAACACTGCGGCGGGGGTCCTCAGCTCCTTAGCCCTATCGATGATATGCAATAGTCGTCTAGCATTATCAGAGGCTAGTCTAGTTCCTATGAAACCTGTCTGATCACA
This sequence comes from Nannobrachium achirus, assembly GCF_963921795.1. Lineage (NCBI taxonomy): Eukaryota > Metazoa > Chordata > Actinopteri > Myctophiformes > Myctophidae > Nannobrachium > Nannobrachium achirus. Next base: position 16,113,606 of record NC_137833.1, read on the forward strand.
GTGTACTAAGGTGGTCATAAAACCCTGCAAGCGACGCGCAAGCACCTTAGCAAAAACTTTTAGATCAGAATTCAAAAGTGAAAGCGGTCTATAGCTTGCGCAATCTGTGGGATCCTTGTTCTTCTTCAACAATAATGATATAATAGCTACATTCACATCCCTGGAGAAAGAGCCACTTTCAATTGCATATCGAAACATGTCTAGCATCAGCTGACCTAGATCTTCCCAAAAGATGGCATAAAGTTCAGGGGGTATCCCATCCAAACCAGGCGACTTGCCCCTACGCATTGCGAGCACAGCTTCCTGTAATTCCGCCAGATGGAGCGGTCTATCTAAGGCTTCCGCATCCGCCTCGCTAAGGGTTGGTAACTGTATGTTGGATAAAAAATCATTGCATACTGCATCATCGTGAATGACCTCGGAGGTGTAGAGCTCATCATAAAAAGCACGAAACGTGGCATTGACCTCTTTGGGTTCTGTAACCATGGCTCCCGTTGTTGATTTGACACTAACAATATCAGCAAAATGCTCATTGGATCTAAGACGTAAAGCCAGTAAGTGACTGGGTCTTGCACTATTAAAATAGTAGTTTTGCCTTGTGCGTTTCATTTGAAATTCTGAGCGGCGCTTGAGAATGGAGTTAATTTCTTTCTTAACTAGCTCTCTCTGGGTTGCTGTACTAACATCAAAGTTATTTTGGAGAGAATTATCCAAAGTAGAAAACCGAGATTCCAATTCCACCAGTTTGGCTGACCTTAATTTTCTCTGAGTGGACGCATAGAGGGTTGTATTACTCCTGATAAAGCCTTTAATTGCATCCCAAAGAATTCTGGGATCCTCAACTGAGCCTGTATTGATATTTATAAATTCGCGCAAACCAGTTTGAAACTGAGCTACAAATGCCGCATCGCGCAGCAGTGTGGTGTTAAACCGCCATCTAGGAGCTCTATCTATAACCTGTTTCAGTGAAGCAACACACAGCACCGCCTTGTGATCCGAGAGTGACATTGGGAGCAACTCTACCTTGGCAATTTTATGAAACAAGCTAACAGGGGCAAAAACGTAATCGATCCTAGAGAATGAAGCATGCCTACCCGACAGAAAAGAAAAATCTCTAACCGTTGGGTTCATTAAACGCCAGATGTCGAGTAAGCCAGTTGAGTTTGCCCAAGCACGTAGTTCTGCAGACGCTAGTGCTTGTTCTCTGCTTTCTACCCCAGTGGATCTATCTAGGTTATGTTGCCATGTTGCATTGAAGTCAGCACCAACAATGATTTTGAAATCCGTCAGTTCCAATAAGGTTTTAGTTAGTAATTTGTAAAACTCTTTGTCTAAAACATTTGGAGCATACACAGAGACTAGTGCTAGCATTTTACCCTCCAAGCGGATTTTAGCAACAGCTATCCTCCCGTCACTGTCAGACCAATCACCCAAAAAATCCAACCTAAGGTTACGTCTAGCCAATATGGCTACTCCCTTGGTTTTGGAAGAAGCAGCTGAAAAGGCTAAAACACGATAATGTTTATTAGCCAATCGGTTGGAATGCTCTTTTAAAAGATGAGACTCCTGTATAAATGCAAAGTCAATTGATTTAGATCGCAAAACCCCCAAAATGCTGGTTCGCTTATGCGGTATATTCGCTCCCCTTACATTGAAACTTAGAAATTTATATTCTGTCATAATTGTGGTTCAAACCATACGCACAGCAAGCACAGTAGAACATTTTAGAATTTCCTAGTTGGTCCCTCACAACAAACCTTCCCCACAGAAAAACAAAACAACCCCAAAAGGAACAGAAAGGAAAAAGCAACATCAAACGAACATAAAAAAACACATAACATTGAAGCTTGAGGGGGAAAACCCCATTAGCATCAGAGTGCACAAAAACAGTTCCCCACCCCATCAACCTATTAGTCAACCTTCATTTCACTCTGTCAGAGAGTGCAAACAAGTAACTGCCCAAAAGTAACCATACATTGCCCTCTGGTGATTATGTAAATATATAACAGATCACCAAAGTAAAAACAACAACAACAAAAAAGTGCCTTCTTGTGGCTGAATAGCTCTCAAACATTCCATCCGCTCAAATTATGATCAATCTCCCCACTTCATATCACTTAAATAAATGAGAATGGTATGTTAACATTTCTAGTAAAGAAGGGGGAGAGAAAAAAGAAAAGAATAAAGGGAAAAAAAATGAGAGGACTATAACAACTGTAATAATAATAATCAGTCCAGCATTAGGCCCACCTAGAATGTGATAAAGCCCTATAAGCCACGTTAATGCAAATAACCAAACACTTGTGACAGATAAGTGGAAATAAGGCTGTCACCACGACAAGGCACTAATATAATATTAATAATAAAAATAAATAAAAAGGAAATCAGTGTATATGATATAAAAAATATATGCACTTATATATGTAGTTAGAAATAGAAATTAAAAGCACATCCGGGGGGCCATATGCAGCAAAGCACACACAGTGTTAATGCATACTGCGCCACATACAGCCCCCCCCCATGCATCCATGTATACAAACCACAATTACTAATTAGAAGGGGGAAAAAAAGAAAGAAAAGAAAAGTCTGTATACATAAGTATTTACATAAAACACAGTTATGTATGATCAGGAAACCATATATAACACAGCACACATAATGCATACTGCGCCATATACAGCTCCCTGTACATGCCCAAAAGGCCAGTGCAAACTTAGATAAATGTCAATCATATTAGTTAAGTTTGTTTCCGTCTTAAACAGTAAACTACCATACTTCAAACAGTGAACCTACCCAATCACGACTACAAAATAAATATCCCAATACAGAGCTCCCCTCTCCCCCCATCAAGAAATTAACATTTTAGAAGACAACAAGTAAAGTAGGTAAATAACTACCCCCCCCCCCCCCCCCAGACAGCGGATCCACAAGCACGTAGAGCCAACGCGCCACGAGATCGTACATCCGCCAGCTATTGAGATTAGAAAAAAAAAGGAAAAAAAAGAACGAGTCAATGAGCCAGGGAGAGAGAGAGAGAGAGGAGAAGCAGAGATAGGTAGAGAGACATAGAGAAAGGGCGGGAGAGCGAGTGGTCTCTGGAACCGCGGAGCCTTCACAATTTAGACCATATTATTTATATCTGTTTCACCTTAAACAGTAGGCTACATTACTCAATACAAGGCCAAAGCCCAGTCTCGCCCTCCTACCCGAGAAAGTAGCGTTTTAGGAGGCATAAACGAACCATAAACTAACAACCAACATAGCCGCCATTACCTAACAGAAAGAGAGAGAGAGAGAGAGAGAGAGAGAGAGAGAGACACACACACACACACAGCGAGAGAGAGAGCCATAGAGAGAGAGAGAGAGAGAGAGAGAGAGAGAGAGAGAGAGAGGGAAAGCCGAGATAGATAGAGAGACATAGAGGGAAGACGAGAGAGAGAGCAGGCTCCGTCTGAACCGCGACACGGAACCCGTTAGACAAAGCTTAACAGAGAGAGATAAAACCCTCTAGACCTATATAGTAAGCAGCACAACGCTCAATAAGAGCAAAGGAAAGGAATACAATAATAACAAGAACAATGTCCATTATATTCAAACAAAAAAGACAGTGAATTATGCTTATAGCTTTAGCAGCCCTAAATCCTCTCTCCTTGCGGTAACCTAAATTAAAACGAGTAACACCCATCTGCTTACAGATCTTGTTAAAAAATAAAATATATCTTATTCTTCGATACAAATAAAATAGGTATTATGAAACGAAACACTTGAAAACACAACGTCAAGTCAGATGATGAGTCCAAAACAATAAGTAGGCTTACATTAACAACTCACCCTTTGGGGAGGAGGAGGAGGAGAGAGTGAGGAAAGAAAGACGCTGCGTAAAAGTCATCTCCAAAGTCCCAGCCAGCTTACCAACAGTCCATTAAAGGCAAAAGGATATCACATCGGCAGAATGTGTTTGAAAGCACGCGATCACGAAAGCAAAAGTGTCCCTGGTAAAAGTTAGTTCTCTGTAACTGTCGTCTCATCATCCTGCGTAGCTAGAGTCTCGTCCGCAGCACCTGGAGTCTTGAACTTATCCTTGCAAAAGGCCAGAGCTTCCTTGGGTGAGTTGAAAGTAGAAGTCGCCTCATCCACGGTTATCCAGAATTTGCTCGGGTGCCTTATTCCGTATTTCACTCCTTCCGCGGTGATGGAACGTAGGAATTCCTTTACTGGCCCGAAAGCTGCCCTTCTCTTTGATGTTTCAGCAGACCAGTCGGGGAAAATATACACCTTTTTGCCATTGTATGTCAGTTGGCCTGCTTTCCTGGAGAGCTGGAGTATGCGTTCCTTTACCCGGAAAAAATGGATCCTTGCCAGGAAAGCCCTTGGCTTATCAGAACGTGGATTGCCGGTCCGATGAGCACGATCCACCTCCGGGGGGGAGTCGGGAAACTCGTCGGGGAATGTTTTCTGCAAAAAAGACTGGATAAAGGCCACTGGGTCAGCCTTTTCTAGCCCAGGAGAGATCCCAATCACTCTTATGTTGTTCCTACGACTCCGGTCTTCTGCTATGACGAGCTTCTCCTCCAGATTAGCACATCTTCTCTCCAATTCAGTGATACACATCTGCAAACTGTCCATGGAGGAACCAAAGTTCTCAATGGCCTCCCCATGTTCAGCCACGGTCGTGTTCAGCGTGGCGACTGCAGGACGCAGCTCCTTTCCGAAGTCATCAATCTTCTTCAGTAATTTCTTCTCCAAGCCAAGCATCATGGGTTGAATAAAACCATCCATAAACTCTTTCAGTGATTCCTTGAGGACCTCGCGCAGCATGCTCTTTGTAACCGGAGCGTCAGCGTCGCCCTGCATTGCGCCGGCCATGTTGTCAGCGTTTGCGGTCGGAGACCTGGTACTCCTCGACCTCGTGTTAATCGTATTCGGCATGAAACACGAAACAACTGCAAAAACAGACGCTCACCAGTGTTTTGGGCGTTTAAAGTCTCAAAAGAACTATAAAGGCAGTAAAAAATGGGCTTAAAAAATGTGAAAACTATGCACCTCCACAGAGCTCAACAAACGCGTCCTACTCGGTCGCCATCTTGTCGGAACTTTGCTATTTTTCAATAGTTAAAGCATAAAATAATACACAAACTGTGTACGCGTTTTGAATGGATTAAAAATTAGAAGACAACAACCCCATCACAGACTGGATGTTCACCATTTTTAAAAATAGTACATGAGCTAATAGTAGAAAATGGATATTTATAAATCACTTATATTAACTTGAAGAGAAATGATGACAACTGTTTGTGTGCGAGTGTTTCTCTCTTCACCACAGCCACAA
>NC_137833.1:16123934-16176434 GCF_963921795.1 Nannobrachium achirus
ATACATCAATGGCCAGATGGCCAAGAATTGTCGCCCTGAGGCGTCTTACTAGTACCCTCTTCTCTGATGGTATCAATATATATAAAATAATTATACAAATTCACTCAGCCGATGGTTCGGAAGACAACAGTGGGGGTCCCATGCGCTAGGTGTGCGGCTGTGCGCATAATTTTGGCGGCCCTTGCAGAAGTCATCAGCCAGCCAACCGATGCTGAATCAGTTCTAGAACATCGACTGCCATCAGTAAAGTTCAAGCCTGTCTTTAAAGTAGGAGAAAGGGCGTTGGTAGAAGCACTACAGGAATAGATGCGGTCTGCATATTGTACATAAAACATAACATACAGGTATACATTCAAATGAACACAGCATGGCCTATGTGCAAGGAAACTTCATATATCACTCTAGCATGAAATTACATGTTTCCAAGAGAATAATCTCTAGTTAAGTTTCCAAGTGTGCCTTCGGGCAACAACAAACAAAATAGAAGGATAGGAGGGGTACTCAACCACAGTGAGAAACATATATAATTTGTAGCTTGGATTGTTCATTATTTTGTCTGAAATACAACGCTGTAGGAGGGTTGCAGGCTGTTGACAGGATGATGTAACACACTGTCTGGTATTATGGTATCACTGACAGCGGACTTCAACAGGCCGGGAACACTATTTAGTGTATTACAGTACATGTACAGTATGTAGCAACATATTTGTTTTTGTAGGCAAATTCTTGAATAATATTGTTTTTCAAAAAACTTAGGTCAGGCCTAAATGGGTTAAAAGGTGCCATGTAATTAAGTGTTCGTTTTTGGTTTTAAAAAGTGTTCAGTAACCGGGGTCTTCCCAACATCACTTCTAATTTCACTTGTTTATCGTGTAACCGGAGAGAGTTCTTTCTCCAGATTGGACAAAACTGAGGAAAAGGAGAAAAAAACAAAATAAAAAACAGCGCTTTTATCACGTTGGACTCTGATCACAGTGTGTGTGTGTGTGTGTGTGTGTGTGTGTGTGTGTGTGTGCGCGTGCGTGTGTTTGTGCGCGTCATCTGACCTGTTCCTCTGTGATGAGGCCAGGGTTCGGCTGTGTTCTGTCATGGTTGGTGCAGTGCAGCGGCAGGCTCTGGCACAGCTGTCCCAGAAGCATGGACACTTCCTTCATGCTCCGCCAACAGCACACCAAAACCATCTGGGCTGTCACCCTGTAGCCCTCCGCACTGTCATCACCTGAAAACACACACACACACACACACACACACACACACACACACACACACACACACACACACACACACACACACACACACACACACACACACACACACACACACACACACACACACACACACACACACACACACACACACACACACACACACACACACACACACACACACAGGTTCTCTTGAGCCTTTTATTGCTCTCTAAAGCATTGCTTCTAAAACCTTTTAATTTCAAGAACACCCATGACTCCTGAGAGTGTACAAGTGGAACCAAATTACCCTTACAGGTCCATTTGGTTCCAATTGTACACTCTCAGAGTTACAGACCTGTTAAGTTCTATTGAGACCTACATTTGCAGAGATGGGAAGTAACGAAGTACAAATACTTCGTTACTGTAACGAAGTACATTTTTCAGTACTTTGTACTTTACTGAGTATTTATTTTTCTGGGTACTTTTTACTTTTATCCGTTACATTTTCACACAAGTATCTGTACTTTTACTCCGTTACATTTTCAAAACAGGCTCGCTACTTTGGTTTTAAATGAATGTTGTGCCGCTGCACGGCAGATGAAACGAAACAATAAAATACTCAAGTAGAAATACCAGTAGCATTGTCGTAAGCGGATGCTATGTTCAGTCGTAAGACGGTGGTGCGCATCGAAAATAGCAGATCTATAAGCTCACAGCGCTGCTAACAGCGACGCATTGTGAATTTGTAAGTCTGCTGCAGGTCTGCTGACACCATTTCCGCATACAACGTCTCACAGCCAATCAATGACTCCTATTTCACGCATCCCTCTCTGTGATTGGATGGGATACTGTCCGGCTGTTGTTGTTGTTATTCAACGTGAAGAAAGTTGGGTGAAAACAGTGGCTATTTATTACGTTTCTGTTGGGAAATAAAAGCCAATAATCTGATTTAGGAACGCTGTATCTGCCTTTGATTACAATGGCAGCACTGATAAGTTTAACACCAACAAATAGGTTCAGTGGCGATTATGGAATATTTACAACATCTGAAAGGAAAACTGCACACAACACAAGGCAGAAGGAGATATGCATGATGAAGGCTTACACACGCTATTTCTACAAAACGGTAAGCAAAAGGCAGTCCTTATAAAGTGGCTTGTTTAAGCCATTGGTTCTCAAAGTGGGGTCCGGGGACCTACAGGCGTCCTTGAGGGAGTTCCAACCCAGGGGGTCCCCAGCTAAATGATAGTTAAGAAACCAAATGGACCCTTATGGATCTGTAGAGTGTACACAATTGAAATGCACCCCCTTGCAGCTAAATGCTAGTTTGGAAACAAATGTACAATGGGTCTGTAACTCTCACAGTGTACACTCCCAGAGTTAAATTAACATTGATTTTAACCAATAAATGGGGGTCCGTAGCCTAATGCATGTCAAACTGGGGGTCCTTGGAATTAAAATGGTTGAGCAGTGATGCTTGGTGGTCCATGGGCTAAGTAATAAGTGTCATTTTGGGTGTCCTTGACATGAAAAAGGGGTGTAACTTGGTGGGCGCTGGTGCTTCTCACTTGTTTAGCCTCGGATCAAGACAGTCTTGTATCGAGGCTGGTTATGGATTGTTATGAGTAAAACGTGATTTTATTTATTTTTTGATGGGAGAACGGAAGCTGGTCGTTCTCAGCAATACATCTATTTCTTATATATGCCTACAGTACAGTATATGTACATTATACATTTGGCCATTGCTTAAAAAGTACCAGTCATTTGGATATAAAGCTATTAGTTTTTCTTTATTTTGTTAGTAGGAATACTTTTGCCTTCTGTGTACTGTGCCTGTCTATGAATAGGATGGGGAAGGTGTACGCTATACTGTATTTTAACATGGTGGTACTTGGAGAGACAAATATTTTCTGAGTGGTACTGGTAAAAAAAATAAGGTTGAGAAACTGATCTAACCTATTATATTTTCTGAACATGCAGTAGTTTGTGTGAATTACAGTATGTGTACAAGTGGACTATTGTGTTATACAGTATGTGATTCTTTAAAATTAGATATTTTATGATAAAACTGTTAACAGTCATCATAAATTGACTAACTGAAAGTAAATAGTAGTTACTTTTAAAATTGCAGTAATCGAATTGCGTTACTGACTACAATTTTTTGGGATCGTGGGATATGTATAGGCCTATATATTTTTTATTTAAGTGGTACTCAGTCTAAAAAGGTAGAAAACCTTTGCTGTATTTAGATTTCACATCATAGTTTGGAAACCAATCCTGGGCCAGTTTTTGGTGGGGATCTTTTAAGTTTATTATCCTTCAAATTCTATTGGCTTTGCACAGAAACATACGGTAAAAATACTTTTACTTTTACTTTAAAAGTACTTTTCAAAGCCTGTACTTTTTACTTTTTACTTGAGTAATTATCTGAATGGAGTACTTTTACTTTTACCAAAGTCGTTTTTTTCACAAGTACTTTTACTTCTACTTAAGTACGGAATGCGAGTACTTTTCCCATCTCTGTACATTTGATAACCACCGCTATTAAGTAACGGATGGTAAATGCATTATTTTTGTTAAAATAATGTTATAGATTGGACTTGGATGTCAATACACACACTCATACAATCACATAACAGCCATTGATAAAAATGACATGATTCTTTTTTAATGTTTAAACTAATCACTGAGCTGTTGCTAAACGCCTCCTCACCTTCAGCACTGCCATGATTCAACATACATGAACCACGGTTTCATTAAAAACTGGAGTGGAAGTGAAACAGTGACCTCATCCAGGACAGAAGGGAAACTGCAGTCACACTGCCAGGGTAAAACACAGAATACAAACACCCGTTCTTCCTTGACTGAATTTGCCCTGGTGAATATTTGTGAATGTGGTAGCTAGCCTATAAGCCTCGAGACAATTGAGACATCCTAATCTTTTTTTTTTTTTTACTCAAATATTGGAGTGTCCATCCATATCCAATGTTCTCCTCACCAATCGATCTGAGTGTACATGGGCGTTGTCCCCTTGGCATATGCAAGAAGTGACAAAGGCAATTCTTCACAAATTTTCCCACAATTTCTCAAATGTAAGCTTTTTATTTGCCATGGGCTATGAGATCTGTAGCTATGTCGCCGCAAGATATGGGATCTGATTCTGTACTCATGATTTATAATATGGAGGGACTATTTACCTTGTTGTTGATTACCTAGAACAGGGGGTCCGGGACCCCTCGGGGGTCCTCAGAGTCACTACAGGGGGTCCTCCAAATCGTTGAGTGATAGAACGATTTTTTTTCTCCTTTTTTATATTAACCACTTGAACCCTAGTGTCCATTTCTGAGAACTTTAGCCAAAAATAGCAGATCTACAAGCTCACAACGCCTTGCGTTGCGAGGCGTTGTGAGCTTGTAGATCGGTTATTTTCAGCAAAGAGCTTTGGTGTAGAGGGGGAAAAGAGCTGACTAAGTACAGAGTGAAAGGATAGTTTATTATGACGGTTCAAGTGGTTAAATATCTAAAAACACAAATTGACATGAATCCAAACTACACTGATGATCGTGCTGCTGTCAAATGATGAAACTATATAGAATCTATGAAAAAGTTGTGGGGGGTCCCTGCTTCATTTCTCTCTCAACTAAGGGGTCCTTGGCCTGAAAACGTTGAAGACCCCTGACCTAGAGCTTATGCTTACTCTGCTCATTCCGATTTAGCACTTGTACGTAAGTGGCTCTGAATAAAAGCGTCTGCTAATAAAAGCCTAAATTGTAAATTGTACCGTTAGAAATGTTTTCATTGATACATCACTAAACCAATTTTTTTGCTTTTAGAAATGTCATTCAACTGTTTCATTTGATGAAAGCTAATCTATAAACCGCCGCACCTCTAAATGTAACAGCGTTGTTGTGTGCGCTGGCTTTAAATGAAGTCTTGGTAGAGCACTGTGTGTGTGACTGACCGGTGTGGTCGTGCGTTGGTGTGTGATTCTCTCCAGGCTGAGAGTCCAGCTCCCTGGCATCAGTGAAGAAGTCATTGGTGTCCCTGGGCTGAATCTCCTGTAAGATCCTCTGAAGACCTGCCGACGCATCTGCACGCACGCGCGCGCGCACGCATGCACACGCACACGCACACACACACACACACACACACACACACGCGCACACACACACACACACACACACACACACAATTTCATTATGAGCCATGCACAAGGAGGACATGCATAGGGACATTTCGAAGCCTTATGTCCCACTTGGGACGAAGATGATTAAAGGAGTAGTTTACCCCCAAATGGACTTTTTTTCTATCGATTACTCAGTCACCCCATGGAGAGTTCAGTATACGTTCAGAATAATTATTTATTTTGTCGCATTCCTAAGCTAATAATTTGAGGAGACTTTTTGTAAGCCAATTGATTCCGGATGGAGACCCAAATGTATTTTGGGTCTCCATCCGGGAATCAATGGGGGTACATTTATTATAATGAAATGATTGGCCTAGGAATGCAACAAAAACTAAAAAATACTATTGAACTCAAGTCTCCATGGGGTGAGCAGGCATTACTCACCCCATGAAGCCTTTTTTGGGTGAACTGCTCCTTTAAGTAACACAGATATTAAATGACCTGGTAAGATCATTTTGGGGGTACACAGTGGGCGTTAGTAGTACCATGGATACAGTGTTGATACAGTTCAATGCTTATTGGCATAGAGGCGTTTTAGAGTTTTTGTTCCATTTTATTGACTGCATTTGAGATCATTGGGTTTTTGTGTTCCGCTCACTTACTACCATTGACCAGATATGACAGGATTATTTTATAAACCCCAGCTACCATTGGCCGAATATGACAGGATACTTTTATAACCCCCCCTATACTACCATTGACCAGATATGACAGATTCATTTTATTTGATCCAACATTACGCTGGTTTATCTGCTCAAAGCACGTTTTGACCCGAGAACAGTTCAAACCGGGTAAGAAAAAAAAACTTGGCAGGAAACGCCCATTTCTCTGTTTCCTAATACTGCCTATAAACAATGCTATCTAGTTAGCTTGTATCTCTGGAACGGTTTGATGGAGGGATTCCTGTATTTTGTCATCGCGCCGCGGTGTGCGTGTGGATCGTGCACAATATGCGGTGACTGCTTTTAAAAAGGTATGAAGGAAACGACCAAAATCGAAAAACAATGGTTATAGTAAATGAGTTAAGCTTGAACACAGTGACAAACTCACTTGGGATGGGACGATATGAAAATGTCATATCACGATTATTGTGACAAAAGAAATATACGATATTATCGCGATAATCAAAATCCATTATCCTGGGCGGAACATCTGCCAAAAAAATGAAGATCTACAAGCTCACAACGTGCCGCAACGCGACACATTGTGAGCTTGTAGATAGGCAATTTTTTGGCAAAGACATTTGACAGATAATATACATATATTATAAGTACCTTTTAGCAATTATAGAGGGTTTAAGTGGTACCGGATATGCAGCTCGGCAAATAAAAGGTGAATTGATCCCAGTGCATGACGGAGGACGATATCACGATAAATTAAAATCTCCACGATGCGATTATCGTGAGTGTTTTTTCATCACGACAAACGATAATATCGCTTAGCGTCCCGTCCCTAAAACCCACCCAGGGTTACCTGCTTCTGTATCCATGGGGATAAGACCCTCTGGGGAGGAGCTCTGGACCACAGGGGACACCACATCAGACATCCTGTAGGACGCTGCGATCAGCTCCGACACCAGACTCCTCCACAGCTCCGTCTGGCTCAAACAACTTGACACACAAACACACACAACAGAAATGGCAAACCTTTCAGCAAGGGTATCAGCGTATTCATTCTGACTGACTCTCTTGCCTTCAACTATGAGTCAACAGTATTAGGAGTCAACAAACTTCTAAAGTGAACTGAAGGAGAACATCTGTAGTTAATTTTGACGGATTAAAAGAGATCTGTGTGGCTGGGAGAGGCTGAACAAGATACACACAAACCTTCCCCCCCAAAAAAACAACTATCCAGTGGAGGCTCTGGTTAATCCATTTAGGTGTAGAATGCTTTGACTATTGAAAAATAGCAGATATACAAGCTCACAGCGCGGCACAGAGTGTCGCGCTGCGAGCTTGTAGATCTGCTATTTTTGAAAAATCATGAAAATGTGTGCAAATCTTTGAATATCACATTTTTAAAGTGAATATTTGTAACTCAAATATTTGCTTCTGGGGGGTCCATGATACAAAATATTTTGAGAACCACTGACGGATAAAGATGTTTTTCAAAAAACTTTAGAAGGATCTAGAAGACACTTATAGAATCGTGTCAAAATTCAAATGTTCACGATTTTTCAAAATTGGCAGATCTACAATCTCGCAGCGTGGCACTCTGTGAGCTTGTAGATTTAATAGTTAAATCATAAAATAATACGCAATAATGTACCCGGTCTAAATGGATTAAGTAATTGACCTGTCCGGAACAGTCTCTACTGTATTTCAGCAACCATGTGTCAGCCTTCTATCCCTGTGCGCTTTACTGCACAGTAAAATCCTCAGTGATCATTTAACTCTTAAGTGGTAAAATGAACCTGTAAGGGATTATACTGTTCATCGTCTTAATACAATGTCCTGAGCTCCTCACAATGTCCCAGTGTTTTGCTGCAATGGTGCACTGTTCAGAAGGAAGGCCCATCTCTGGACGCACGCAGGTGGTCTACGGACCAGAGTCCCAGACACAACCTTCCTTCCTTCCTCACTCCTTCTCAGCTTCCCTGCCTTCTCTCAAAGCGGTCAAGAAACTCACCACGCATCCCCATGTGATGTGTTGTGCGCTTATAGATCAGTTACTTTTGTGTGAGACCGTTGCACAACAAAGTATAAAATAGAGCTTAAAGGAGTAGTTCAACAAAAACATGATTTATTTTCTATTAATTACACTCAGAGTCTCCTAGTGAGTCTCCAATTGACTGAGGTCATCAAATTATTGGCTTAAGAATGCGACAAAAAACTATATAATCTCCATGAATGTAAGGCTTCATGGGGTGTGTAATTTTTTTTTCAATGAATCTTTGATATATCAAAAGAAATGACCTAATTCATAAAGCTTAGAAGCTACTAAGAAGATAATGTACAGCTGCAGTCGTGTCCTCACCCAGTGTTGAGGTGCTGCAGGGCAGCGGTGATGCAGTGAGCTCTGCCGTAGAGGGGATAGGAGGCAGCCGCCTGCAGGAGAGAGGACTCAGCCCTCCCCACCTCATCCTTCAGACACTGCAACAGGTACTGGATGACTGGGGACACACAAAACAATGCATTTATATCAGTGGTTCTCAAACATTTTCATGTCAAGGACCCAAACATGTACAGTATGTGTATTTGTCCTTGGACACCCAGCTGGGATTATAATTATTATTTATTTATTTTTGTGTGTATGGCTTGGTTTCCCGATAAGAGAATATTTGGGTTAAAGATCACATTTATCACTTCCGGTTCAGCATGTGAGTGAGGACGCAGAGTGAGTTTTCCACTGAGTACCAACGATTCATTTAATATGTCTCTTTTAACACTTATGTTGCTATGATTTTTTCTCTTCAAAGTCCCTCGTTGCCATGGTTACCATAGACTTCCATGTAATTGCGCAATTGTGTAAAAAGTGCACGCCCATGCCTAGATGATGCACCACGTGTGTGCACACTGTTCACAGCTTTCAAACAAAAAAATCCGCTTGGAAATCCGTTCAGGCATTCATGATTTATCAGCCATTATGTTTTCTTCAGATGTAAACAAACATGGCTGCCATGTTTGAAAGAATGGGTTGGTATGGGGGTTAAACATGCAATTTCGCGATCGCGATCATGCCTAATACATTTCTGGGGGTCCAAAAAAGAAATTTGAAAAAAAAAAAAAAAAATGTGATTTTTTTTTTTTTTTTTTTTTTTAAACGGCCCAAACTCGGGAAACTCGGGGTTGGCACAGCGGTAGTACCTTTTCAAACTCGGGAAACTCGGGGTTGGCACCAGATGTGTTAAGAAAACAGACATATTACATGAGTCGTTACTTGTTAAGTTGGTTGATGGTTGACGGATGAAGTAGATTCTGTAATATAACTAGTCAGTCATATTACTGCAAAAGTGCAATGATGGAATCATCTGCCATGATTAGAGCTTTGGAACTGGGCCTTACCGGCCAGAGTGTTGAGCTCCAGGGTGAGGGCCTCGGGAGCCTGGGGCTGTGGTGGAGAAGGAAGCTGGAAGGGGAGGCCCTGCTCCTGGGCACAGCGCAGCAAGGCCTGGGGCAGGGCGGGCTGGTGGAGCAGCATGTTGAGGAGGTGAGCTGCTGACACACTGTCGAAGGGTTTGGTGCTGGTGCTGAGGTCTAGGGCAGCCTGGAGGACATCATGTATTCTCTCTGGGTCCTTAACAGTGGAGTAGAGTGAATAGCATTTAAAGTGATTGTTATTGCGACCGAAGGTCGTAGTTTACAATGAGAAACGACACCGCTTGTCCGTGTAGACGTGTACACTTTTTTTACAGTCTATGGGTTTGCCCCTCTGACATCACGCTCTGGCTTCACTGTGATGTCACACTAACAGAATCCCTTTTATGCCCATATGAGTTCCCTGATATGACATCATATTAAGCCCATATCTAACAGTTCTTCACATGGGAATGCCCATATATGGAGGCCACATAGGCTATACCACACTAACAGAATCCATATTGCCATGACAGCCCATATCTGTGTGGCTGGTTCTACAGACAGGAATTTCCATGTATGGGCATAACAGGGTATGATGTCAGATGTCATAGACATCATAGGACTTTCACATAACGAGTAACTGAGTAAGCATGTTTGGGCTCTCACAGCATATCTCCATATACAGTACATGGATCTACATATGGGTACCAGGGGTCTCCAGACTCCATATATGGGTAACTGGTCCGATATACATCACTGGCCAGATGGCCAAGAATTAGGGCGAGGTCGTACGATGCCCTGATGCGTCTTACTAGTATAGTTCATGGAAAACAGTTGCTTACATTAGGCTCCTCGTTATTATAGTGTTCCTGGATTCAAACCCAGAGACTCCACGTGGTGGAAAGGTACTTTACACCTGTGCCACCTAAAGGCCCAAAATTTATAAATTATCATAATTATGATATTATATTAATATGAAACCAGAATTAGAATGTAATGTAATCAAAGCAGGTTAGGATGCATACATAATTTAACTGCTGTGAAATAAAGATGTAAAGACATCTCATTCTTATAATATCTTATAAAGATATTCTGCAGAACAGTGTCATCTACGACAGGGGTCCCCAGGCTGGGGGTCTGCAACCATGGGACCACGATTGGTGGTCCATGACGATGAATATAATATAGTATACTTGTGAGTGTGACCATTCCATATCTGTAGAACAGCCCAGCCCCCCCAGGTCTCAGTTTCGATCGAGCAGATGTTTGTGATGGACCATTGAGACGATCAAAAACGACCATTCACACCACCCCACAAAAGCTGCTGAGTGGCATGGCGGTAATTAACATTGGAAAGGCCATGGCTGCATATCAATGGTCCAGTGATTATCCTGTCAAGTACCACCAGGATATTTTTAGAAGTGGGACAGGAGGACAACAATATAAAATATGGGTGCGAATGTCTCTCTCATTCAGTCATAATGGCCGACCCATTAAAGAAGTGTGCAGACTATTCAAATTGCTTTCAGATGCATTCAATTCATTCTTGTGCTTTGGGGAACAGCCTAGTGGTGAAACTTCCCAGAAATCGAGAGAATTGGTTTCAAAGACGGTTTAGAAATGTCATGTGTTAATGTTTCATTTTAAAGAGCTCTGTACAAATACAATGCTCTCATGTACATGCGGTAAATAAACATAAAAACATTCAGACTGTTATTGCAATACACGTTTCTGTAACACACTTTAAACATGTCACATTTATAATTTAATTATGACATATTTAAAGAAGCATTCAAGGATAATTGGCTGTCTGAGAAGCTGTGGGCTAGACAGATGTGGCCACTGTTATTATATTGCAATGCAGTTTCCAGGTTATTTTGGTCTTGAGATAACTTTTCGAGATCATCGCTTAATCTTTTGTGAATTATCTCATTTGCTAATTTCTTGGTCCATGGCCACTGGTCTGGGTCATGCCTGTGTGGCCTAACTTTATGAAATGTACATTTTAGTGCAATTGACTTGAACAATTGGGGTGAAAGTGGTCACAATTAGTTGTCTGTTTAAGTACACAATGTAACTAATTTGAGGAATGTACTGTATAGTGTGTGTGTGTGTGTTCGTGGCTGCGTGTGTGTGCGTGCGTTTTCCTCTTCCTTCAAGTTCTTCTGCAGGATAATAGTCTATGCTAGCGAGCTGAGCATGGTACCCAGTCTGCCCACTTTGTGAACAAATTAACATGATCGTTGTTGTTATTATTTCTCACAAAAACTGCAACTGCAATGTAAGGATGTATTGTATCAACACTATTAGATTATTGTTTCAATGTTAGGTGAGTAGGCATCAAGACTAACCTGCAGTCCAACAGCTGACGGAGGGAGTTGCCGTAGCAACGTGGATGCCAGCTGCTTGACCTCCAGGAAGTTACTGGACACACAGTAGAGGACATTCTGAGCATGCTCAGGAGTCACCACGTCACCCAGGGCAAAGACATCTGGTCCTAAGTGAAAAAGAGAGAGATGTCGACAAGTTTAAGTTGTTGTTTTATTCCTTCACAATTTCTAATACAAATCTTCTCTTCTGGGGCTCCCTGGCACAAAACATTTTCAGTTGGTGGTCCAAGGCCAAATAAATACATCAATATGGGCGGGCTCCTCCTTGACACTGCCCTGCAGTGGTTCTCAAACCAAAGTACATTTGTAGTAATGTACAATTTTGAGATATTTGTACTTTACTTGTTAATTTCCCATTTCCAATACCTTTATTCTACTCCACAACATCTCGGAAGTTTTGTACTTTTACAGCACTACAATTATTTGAAAACTTTAGTTACTAGTTACTTTGCAGATTTAAGTTATGTTATAAAACATACATTATATAAACCAATTTAGCCCTATTTCATACCGTGGCCATTTGAAAATAGCGGATCTACAAGTCGCATCGCGACACGTTGTGAGCTTGTAGATTATCTGCAATTTTCAAACATTTTGTACTTTTACTTTTGGTACTTTAAGTACATTTTGATGCCAACACTTTCATACTCTTACTCAAGTACATTTTGAATTCCAGACTTTTACTTGTAAGGGTGCCCACACACCAAAATACCTATGAGAGTGAAATCCGCATTCCACCAATGCATTTCAATGAGAATTGAGCGTTTTTTGCAGAAATCCTCTACTGGCATGAAACCGCCCCCTTCTCCTTGAAATGCATTGGCAGAACGCGGATTCCACTCTCATAGGTATTTTGGTCTGAGGGCACCCTAACAGAGTATTTCTATATTGCAGTATTGATACATTTTACTTAAGTAAAACATTTGAGTACTTTTCCCACCACTGGTCGTACCGGTGGTTAAGGTGAAGAACTGGGCCAGCAGGCTCAGCAGATGGAGGGACATCAAGCAGGTGGAGAAGGAAGCTCCTGGAAGGAGGACCTCCAGCAGCCTCTCACACAACCACCGCAGGAACTCCTGGAGGACACGCACACACAGCGAGATCCTCGCGGTTAAATCAACCCACTGTACCATTTCAACCAAATGGACATGCAAATAAATTACGTTAAATTAAATCTCTGGAATTTATAGTGCACAAACACACACACACACATATGACTGAGTCATCTTTTACAGAAAAGGCTGCAAACTTATGTGCATATCATATTGCACCTGTATGTGTGCTAGTGAGTGAAAGTGAGCAAGTGAGAAAGAAGAGAGAGAGAGATTGAGATACCCTACTGTATATGTGTCCAGTGTGTGTTGTTCTTGGTCTAAAGAGAGATGGAGATACCCTATACAGTATGTGTTTGTTTGATTGATTGATTGATTATTGATTGAAGACTTTATTAGAAGTTTGCATAGGAAAAGGTACAGTTTCATGACGGTACAGTTCACTGGTACAAGGTCTACTAAAAGGAGATCCATGAAAATACTAAGCTTATTTCCACAGGAAACCATTAAAGTATCTCATATCTATACTATAATTTTGCGAATGTCTGAGTGTCTGAGTGTCACAGCGTTTCTCCTCAGTGGCTGGAGCAATTGATCTGAAATCGCATCACCATCAGCATATGAACACACCTGACATAAAACAGTAAGTCTAAACAAACAGTAAGTATATACAAATAAGGGGCAGGGGAGGGTAGGGTTGGGCTAGGTTAGTTTTTTTTTACCAGTTGCGAACGGCTGCTGCCTGTAAGTGGTTTTTCAGGGCAATTTTAAAGGATGCTAGTGATCCACATTCCTTTATGGCCTTCGGTAAGGCTTTCCACATTTTGGTGGTATAGCAGAAAAAATCACACTCGTGTGAACTGAGTGGTGGAGGGTGTGTGTGTGTGTGTGTGTGTGTGTGTGTGTGTGTGTGTGTGTGTGCGTGCGTGCGTGCGTGCGTGCGTGCGTGCGTGCGTGCGTGCGTGCGTGCGTGCGTGCGTGCGTGCGTGCGTGTGTGTGTGTGTGTGTGCTTGCGCGCGCACGCGTGTGTGTGTGTGTGAATGTGAGTCTGAACAACAGCGCCCCTCCCTTAACATGTGTGGTCAGAAAAGGTTACTGCAGGCTACAGACACGCATACCCACACACACGGCCACGTATAGGAGCGTTGTGACCACCGCTCAAAAAGAGTTTGACCCTTTGTTGGTTTTGACTCTGGGTTGGAAGTGATCTGTGGCGCTGCCTCTGGTGTTGTAATTATGGACATCCTTAATGTTTATAAAGTATTTTGACAGGTACTTGGGTATCATAGTGGTGTAGTGTATCTTGTACACCAGGCCCATTGCAAGTTGCTGTACTCTGTCATCTACTCTGAGCCACCCCATTCTTAACTGGTGAGTAGCGGTGATAGTGCGGTATGCTATGTATTCCTGTAGGATTTTTTTGCCAAAATAGATTTTTTTGCTGTTTTGGCTTCTATAGGGACCAAACTATCAGAAAATGACGGGGGTCAAATTTTCAGACCCCTCCCTCATTTCCTGGGGGCGGGTCACTTCAGTTGTGGCCCTATTCGGCCTTGTTTTCCCAAATTCCCATAGGATTTTTTTGCCCAAATTTATTTATTTGCTGTTTTGGCTTCTATAGGGACCAAACTATCAGAAAACGACGGGTGTCAAATTTTCAGACCCCTCCCTCATTTCCTGGGGGCGGGTCACTTCAGTTTTGGCCCTATTCGGCCTTGTTTTCCCAATTTCCCATAGGATTTTTTTGCCCAAATTGATTTTTTTGCTGTTTTGGCTTCTATAGGGACCAAACTATCAGAAAACAACGGGGGTCAAATTTTCAGACCCCTCCCTCATTTCCTGGGGGCGGGACACTTCAGTTTTGGCCCTATTTGGCCTTGTTTTCCCAATTTCCCAAAGGATTTTTTTGCCAAAATAGTTAATTTTTTTTCTGTTTTGGCTTCTATAGGGACCAATCTATCAGAAAATGATGGGGGTCAAATTTTCAGACCCCTCCCTCATTTCCTGGGGGGGGGGGGGGGGGGGGGGGGGTCACTTAAATGTTGGCCCTATTCGGCTATGTTTTCCCAATCTCCCATAGGATTGTTTTGCTAAAATATATTTTCTTTTGTTGTTTTGGCTTCTATGGGGACCAAACTATTAGAAAATGACAGGGTTCCAATTTTCAGACCCCTCCCTCATATCCTGGGGGGGAGTACTTTACAGTACTTTATAAACAACTTCACAGTATATTCTGAGGCTATTCAATAGTTTAGGTAGGAACAGTTCAAGTGAGGAGGATGGATGGGGTAGCATTTATACTTCTGACCTGTTATTATTCTTGTCAAATACAGGATCTATTCATCATCACTGTTATCTATGTCCTCCCTTAAGGCTCATTCCCACTGGGCCAGATAAACAGATACAAAAAAGAAAATATCTGTCACATATTTTTTTATCTGTGTCTTACCATCCACTTGAATGGAGAAAGATATTTCTTTATCTGTTAATCTGGTGGGAATGGGCCTTTATACTGTTGGCAAAGTCTTCAGTCCAGTGCCATAGCACTTGCAGAGACTGACTGTCCCTTGCAACCTGCTTTACAGCCACATGTGATGAGCTCAAGTATTGCCTTTGGAGCAGGGAGGGCAAGACACTTGACTGGAACATACCCTCCACTCTCCGAATTCCACCAATTCTCTTCAATTGGTGGAAGCTCAGGGCTCAGGGCAATTGGACATCGGTGTCAGCAGCCTCTTCGATGTGTGCACCTCCTCAAAATCATGTCCTTTGATGAAGGTATCATATATGACAAAGAGCATGAAAGAACTGTCCCTTGAGAAATACTCAAGCAGTCCCTGGCCTAACACATGTCTACTTCTCCTTGGTTGATCACACAGTCAGGAGTTCCTTGATGGACATAGTGAGCTTCATCTCTGGATGAAGACTTCGAATTTTTTGATGACTGATCCATATACCTAATATTACCTATCAAAGACAACTCGACCCTCAACATAGCCAGCCATCATCGTTATGATGCGTTTGTTGAATGCATCCTGAAGATCTGACAGCTTTTTGTCTTTTTCATGTTCTGAAGCACACCCATGGCATCAACAATAAGAACTTTGACAGAATAATCGTCCTCTGTCAGATCATGCTATGTATGGGACACATGGAAGATCTTCCTACAGGGGCTCTGCCCTGGCATCTTCAATTGCATGCAAAATCTGAACCCCCTCATTTTCTGACAGTTTGGTCCCTAAAGAAGCCAAAACAGAAAAGAAGAAAAAAATATCTATGGGAATATAGAGTCGAATAGGGCCAAAACTGACAAAAGAAAAAATATATTTTAGCAAAGAAATCCTTTGGGAAATTGGGAAAACAAGGCCAAATAGGGCCAAAACTGAAGTGTCCCGCCCCCAGGAAATGAGGGAGGGGTCTGAAAATTTGACCCCCGTCGTTTTCTGATAGTTTGGTCCCTATAGAAGCCAAAACAGCAAACAAAACAATTTTAGCAAAAAACAAATCCTATGGGAAATTGGAATGCATAGCCGAATAGGGCCAAAACTGAAGTGACCCGCCCCGAGGAAATGAGGGAGGGGTCTGAAAATTTCAACCCTGTTATTTTCTGATAGTTTTTTTTCCTATGGAAGCCAAAACAGCAAACAAAACAATTTTAGCAAAAAAAATCCTTTGGGAAATTGGGAATGCATAGCCGAATAGGGCCAAAACTGAAGTGACCCGCCCCCAGGAAACGAGGGAGGGGTCTGAAAATGTGACCCCCGTAATTTATTGATAGTTTGGTCCCTATTGAAGCCAAAACAGCAAACAAATCAATATTAGCAAAAAATACTATGGGAAATTGGGAATACATAGCCGAATAGGGCCAAAACTGAAGTGACCCACCCCCAGGAAATGAGGGAGGGGTCTGAAAATGTGACCCCCGTAATTTTCTCATAGTTTGGTCTCTATAGAAGCCAAAACAGCAAACAAATCAATATTAGCAAAAAATACTATGGGAAATTGGGAATACATAGCCGAATAGGGCCAAAACTGAAGTGACCCGCCCCCCAGGAAATAAGGGAGGGGTCGGAAAATTTGACCCCCATCATTTTCTGATAGTTTGGACCCTATAGAACCAAAATCTGCAGAAAAATCTATTTTGGCACAAAAATCCTACAGGAGCTGTATTTTGGACATAGCATACCACACTATGAGGTGAGTCTGTCCAGCGTGTGTTGTTAGAGAGAGATGGAGATACCCTGTATGTGTCCAGTGTGTGTTGTTCTAGTGAGAGAGAAAGAGAAATGGAGATACCCTATATGTGTCCAGCGTGTGTTGTTCTAGTGAGAGAGAAAGAGAAATGGAGATACCCTATATGTGTCCAGCGTGTGTTGTTCTAGTGAGAGAGAAAGAGAAATGGAGATACCCTATATGTGTCCAGCGTGTGTTGTTCTAGTGAGAGAGAAAGAGAAATGGAGATACCCTATATGTGTCCAGCGTGTGTTGTTCTAGTGAGAGAGAAAGAGAAATGGAGATACCCTATATGTGTCCAGTGTGTGTTGTTAGAGAGAGATGGAGATACCCTATATGTGTCCAGTGTGTGTTGTTAGAGAGAGAGGGAGATACCCTATATGTGTCCAGTGTGTGTTGTTAGAGAGAGATGGAGATACCCTATATGTGTACAGTGTGTGTTGTTAGAGAGAGATGGAGATACCCTATATGTGTCCAGCGTGTGTTGTTCTTGGTCTCTCTGTTCCTGGTTTCTCTCCTGGCTCAGTCTCTTCTGCAGAAGCTGACCGCTGTCCTTCACTCTGCACAGCAACTGTAAGGAAAAGAAGACTAAAGTCACTACATTAAACATATGCTATAAGTAAGTAAATAAGCAGGTGGTTCCCTTGCTACGTGGCCCATAGGTCAGGGAAATATCTACCGCTTAAGTACGCAGTTAAGCCCATGCTATTCAATTACTTACTTTCACGACAATTATGCAAGCACACTTACCATGTTGTTCATGCAACTTGAATTACTGTAATCCAATAGTCAGGGTTCCCACACATTTTTATCAATTAATTTCCAAAACTTTTCCAAAACTTTTCCAGAATATTTAACCCAATTTCCAGGACTATAAAACAATAATTCAGCTCAATAACAGGTCACTTACGGTACTCCTATGCGCAATGCCCAAAGACAGGTGTATGCCAGTGGTTCTCAACCTTTTCAGGCCGTGGCGTGACCCCCGAAATAATCATGTTTTAACTGGGGACCCGGCACCCTGACGAGCACTAAGAGTTGAGGAATTTTGTATAACACTTTTGTATAGAACTGTACTGTTCTATTGTGAAAATAGCAGATCTACATGCTCACAATGCCTTGCGTTGCAAGGCGTTGTTATGAGCATGTAGATCGGCTATTTTCACAATTTCTGCCTCTAATATTTGACAATTTGGCCCATGTTTAATTTGTCATTTCAGAGGTATTAACAAAATCAATAACCAAAGACAATGCATACCTATTTTTTCCAGGACCTTCGAGGACCCTTGATAAATTCCAAAACTTTTCCAGTACTGGAAAAATATTTGTCTAATTTCAAAATATTTCCAGGAATTTCATGACCATGGGAACCCTTAATAGTTTTAAACATATCTTGTGAGTACCTTCTTCATTAGGCTGGCAGTCTGCTGTCTGACCCCTGGTGATTGGCTGTTCAGGTTGTGGGGCAGGAAGTGGCGTATCAGGCCCATTTCCTGTGAAGTCAGGACCTCTGTGCTCCGATGGCTTTCACACACCAAACCTAGAGCGTCCATCCTCACCTGGCAAGATATAGAAGACGCATAAATATATATGATTAGGAACAAACCCATTACATTGTCATTTGTGTATGCTTTAACCCATTTAGACCTAGAATTATTGAATGCTTTAACCAGTGAAAAATAGCAGATATACAAGCTCACAGCGCGGCACCGAGTGCCGCGCTGCGAGCTTGTAGATCTGCTATTTTTGAAAAAGTCGTGAAAACGAGTGCAAATCTTTGAATATATGTATTTTCAAAGCGAACGTTTGTAACTCAAAATTTTGCTTCTGGGTGGTCCCTGGAACTAGATATTTTGAGATGGGGGTCCGTGGACAAATATATATCATTTTGGGGGTCCTTCACATGAAAAGGTTTGAGAACCACTGACATAGTAGTCTCTCAAGAACAGACTAACTGAGCTCCAGTTGAGTGAAAAGGACCTTTTCTTTGACGATGGCTGGCCAGATTGCTGACATAGAAACATAGATTTTTCAAAAATAGCAGATCTACAAGCTCGCAGCGTGGCACTCGGTGCCGCGCTGTGAGCTTGTATATCTGCTATTTTTTTATATTTAAAGAAATTGTCAGCGTCAAATTGTCAAGGCAACTAAATGCAGTTGCTTTCTGCCATGTCTGTGTGTCACAAATATTGTATATGAGATTTACATTTCATTGGAATGAAACAATGGAGATGCATGTAGGGCAGTGGTTCTCAAACTTGGGGTCGGGACCCCAAGTGGGGTCCGCAAATTATTTTGTGGGGTCCCCAGATGATGAGCTTAATGTAATTTTTTTCCCTCACTCAATGGTAAACAAACCAACACACAGTATAAAAGTATACAGGGTATCTGCACATTTATTAAGTGACAATTTAAGGACTTTTAAGACCGTTGTAATACCAAACTGGCCAAACTATCAAATATTAAGTAAGCAAGAGACGAACATTGTGAAAATAACCGATCTACGCTCACAACGCCTCACAACATAATAACCGATCACCGTTGCGAGGCGTTGTGAGCATGTAGATCTGCTATTTTGTATCTGTGGAACCGAGTCGCATTAAATGTAATACCTACAATTCCAAGTGCTTGTCAGGATGGGGGTCCCCAGTTCAAATATGTTTATTTTGGGGGTCACTGCCTAAAAAGGTTTGAGAACCCCTGATGTACAGTAGGTTGTAGGTGGACAGAGAGCACAAGTAGGCCATATATTTAATGTGAATAATCACACTTAGTGTGAAGTGAGCAGTGCCTTTGAGCAGTTCATTTCATTAAGCTATGTATATGAATTATTTTGTTGTCCATTCATTTCAAATATTGGAGCGCTGAGGCGCCGCTCAAAAAGAACGGATCTCTAACAAGGCGAGACCACCGTACCACAGACTATACATTACTCAATTCCCCACGGCCCGCCTCCTACATTCAGGGCCACCACTGTGTAAAACGCACAGGGAGCCCTGTTGAACCACTAAAGATGCAGTTCTAACTTTAGAAATCAGCTGTTTTCTAGACTTTTCATTTCAGAATAAAAAAAGCATCCATGTTAAACAACTCGCACAGAAACTTGCACGCATTAAAATATAATCGCAGCGGCACATTTCACACCACTATTGCAAACTAAGCCCTCTTTATTTACAGCATGAGGTGCAGTTATGGCAAATTACTAAAGTTCTGAATCAGTTATGAATGCTTTTATTTGTGTACGACAGATACAAAATAAATTGGCTGTGTCCTTCAAGTACAGTTGATAATTGAAAAGTAAATGAACTCAAGTAATGGAACAGACAAGAATTGACACACAGTCAATATAAAATCTGTGGATTGGTGTGTTGAAGTTAGTGTAAAAAAAGTTTGAAAAAACATTTAAAAAAAAAAAAAAAAAGTTTGAAAAAAAAAAAATTTAGAAAAAAAAAAAAGTTTAGGTCAGAAAATGTGTTAAAAATCGACCTGATGGTGGCGCTATATGGGACAGATCCATGTCGATGAGATAAGTGTAGACATACTGTGTAGCGATTTGTGTGATTTTAGGGCAAAAATTGTAGGAGCAGTATTCAAAAATGTGTTTTAAAAAATTTGGCGGGGGTCCCTGGAGCTGCGGGGGTCCCTGGAAGGGTGGAGGTTGTGGATTGGCAGACAAGGATTGTGTGTGGAAAATTTCACATGGATAGGGGCAAAAAAGTGTGATGTGACGTGACAGACAGACTGACGGACAGACAGGCGGTGGAGGTTTTCATAGTAACTGCGACCTGACGGTCGCAATTATAATCATTAGTATTGTTTATTTTAATTATTATTATTAAGGAACTCTAGAAATCTCAGTTGGAACTGTTACCCCAGTGACCCGATGCTGGATAAGCGGTTGAAGATGGATGGATGGATGGATGGATTATTTTAGAGTAAGCTACTTTATTTACCATTATTGTGTACTCCGCCACATGGGGAGCAATCTTCAATTCAATCTTCAATTCAAAGAAGCTTTATTGGCATGAGAACACAAACGTTTACACAGTGGTGGAAAAAGTACCTACATTTTTATAATTAAGTAAAAGTATCAATTCTGCAATGTAGAATCCCTCTGTTACAAGTAAAAGTCCAGAATTAAAAATGTACTTGAGTAAAAGTACAAAAGTATTGGTATCCAAATGTACTTAAAGTACCAAAAGTAAAAATACAAAATGTTTGAAAATAGCAGATCTACAAGCTCACAACGCGTCGCACTGCAATGCGTTGTGAGCTTGTAGATCGTCTATTTTCAAATAGCCTTGGTATAACATAGGGCTAAAGTGGTTTATGTATGTTTTAAACTGTAGTTATTGCTTTGTAGATTAGCATTATTGGGCTAAATGTAAAGACGCTACGCTGCGCCAACCGTGAATTCAACACAATCTGCTGTTGAGCAATTTAACCAATTTGCTACGTACGTCTACACAAACGATCAGATTACAAAGATAAATTGCTTAGTGAAGGCTCACGGATGTCACCATAGGGTACGCTCCAGCAGAATGTCCCGTAATGATCGTATTATTTAAAGAGGAGCATTTTAATCCGATCGGTCGTCGTTTCCTTAAAAAGGTATTAATGTATCTAAGTGCAGTACACCTCGCAACCGATGGGGTCGCATGGCTGAAAAACAACAGAAAATGACGTCTGATCGGATTAAAATGCTGTTTATTAAACAATACGAAAGATACGGGTAATTCTGCTTGAGCGTACCATACTGTGACATCTGTGAGACTTCAGTAAGCACTTTATCTTTGAAATATGAACGTTTTTGTAGACGTACGTAGCAAATAGGTTTAACTGCTCAACACGAGGTTGAAGTGAATTTATTACGTGCGCTACACCGTGACCCGTGCCCTATCTAAATTGGTCGGGCTAACAGTGCTAAATGTAGCATAATCAGTGTTTGTGTAACTTCAGTCAGAAGATAATCTGACGGTTCTGAGTCTGACAGACTTAACCTCCTCGCGTTGTTCAGTTCAGTTTATTTTTATTTATAGTACAACATCACCCCGAGGGGTCTCTGCGCACTTCACAACATGGCAAAACAAGACAGATTTCAAAGAAAATAAGACAGTCAAACACTATAGTCAACAACAAAAGAAAGCAAAAACAACAAAAGGCAAGACAAAAAAAAAGCATATAAAATTAAATAAAATTAAAACAACACAATGAGTGTTAGAACACAAAGTTAATATCCATGGGCAGTAGGTCATAGCAGTGGTAATAGACTAGGGCAAACCGTAGTGCAGGCAAAAAAGGTGGGTTTTTAGTTTGGATTTAAAAATGTCAAGGGAGTCAGCATCCCTGACAGCTTGAGGGAGAGCATTCCAGAGATATGGGGCACGGTGTGTGAATGCTCTGCCCCCAACGGTTATTTTATTAGGTGTTGTGACTGTGAGCTGACCGGCATCTTGGGACCGTAGTGGTCTTCCAGGGATGTATGGTTGTACTAGGTCTGACATGTAAGATGGGGAGAGTCCGTGTAGGGCTTTAAAGGTCAAGGTTTAAAGGTTGTGAGCTTGTAGAAGAGCAAAAATAGAGTTGGGTCGCCGTTTTATTCCATGAGTAATTGTGTATAACATGCCTGCGTTAGCCTGCAGCTAGCGCTAGCTAACGTTAGCGTTAGCCGTTAGCCACACATCCAGAATAGTCTTATAACTCAATTTTCCAACGGCGAGTGAACGATTGCATTCCGTGTCCTTCATGGATTTTTTTCCCCCTGGCTGTCAATGTTTTTATTGTCCAAAAAGAAAACGTTCTGAACGTTAAAACTAGATAGTTTTACGATCATGACAATGTTAAGTCAATGCTAAGCAGGGACTAAGCAGGGACAACAAAGGACTGCTCGCATCTGGCTCAGGCAGGAAACGGAACGGATCCTTTTTTTCCAAACTCGAGAAGAAGAACAGCGCCAGAACAGCGCAAGGCCGCTCCCAATCATGAAACTAGCTTGGTTACCATGTGACATGGGGACAGCCAATAGGCAAATAGGTCGCCTAGGTCGCCTGAATGTCTCACCACAAACGCACGTCTTTAATAAAATCTGTTCCACAGATTTAAAAACATTGGCTGTACCATTCTACTACAGTTAAAGGAGTAGTTCGCCGGTTTTCAACCAAGTCTGTGTTCTTTTAGTCAGCTACGTTCATGCTAAAATGGGTGTATTTCCTTACATTACTGTTTTGTGGCCGCTAGGGGTCCATCGTCTAGCTACGTCATTGACTATTTTGGCCAATGGAAAGCCTGGGTTCCCGAAAGCTCTGACGTAGCTAGACGATGGTCCGTAAGCTACTGAAACTACATATAGGATTGACCCGGAACGGCTACCGTAATAGGCAAGCAGTTACCGCGAACCCCAAAACAAAACAAAGGTAGCAGTAGCAGCAACAGTAGTAAAAAACATGGCTTCAGAGACAGATTTGGAGTATTTTGACGAGGAGGAGGACTTTTTAAATATGTTGGCTGAATCTGCTGTTCAGCCATACATGTTTGAGCCAGAGTTCACGTTGGAGGAAATGGAGGAGAGAGAACGACAAGAGAGAGAGAGAGAGACACAGCTGCCAGCTGCACCGGAGCCCGAGGGACCACCCAGGGCTAACAACACTGACTGGTGTGAGTGTGGACGCTGTCTGGCCATGCCAACAGAAAAGGAATCGCTATGTTGTAAAACATGGCCCCGTGTCCAGTTCCTGTTAGCAGAGCTTCCAGCTGACACAGAGACGGTGTGTGTGACGGAGCACCCCAGTTTCTCTCCCCACCTAGACAGCGGTGTACTTCAAACCTACTTCAGGATACCCAAGCTGAATTGGAAGAAGCAGCCGAAACCCAATGGACCAAGAGGGACCATGAGTTTGAAGTAAGCTATCCATTTATTTACACTATCTCTCTCTCTCTCTGTGTGTGTGTGTGTGTGTGTGTGTGTGTGTGTGTGTGTGTGTGTGTGTGTGTGTGTGTGTGTGTGTGTGTGTGTCTGTGTCTGTGTCTGTGTCTGTGTGTCTGTGTGACCGAGCCTTCCACAACTTTAAATAATTTGAGATCTATTTAGCTATAGACCAGATGATAAAAGTGCAACGTGAATTGATTCTAGTCTATAGAAGTAGTACAATTCAATGCCTGGTGCACTGAGATGCAGACCGAGCCATCTCGGTGCTAATGTGTAGCACTCCACCCCATCTTTTTTTCTTTTTCATCTCGTTTCACACATATGAAAATGTCTCTATAGAGGACTAAATGTCCTGTAAATGTCTTTCAGTGTAACATCACATAGCTGATGTACACACAGCTGGGCAGAGGAAGGACAACACTGTAGTGTACAATGTATGATTCCTCGGTTTACCTTTTAAAAAGAGGAACCACAGCTATAGGCTAATGATGGTCAAAACTCCTTTGTTACAGTGACAACACAGTGACATTGAATTATCCACCCTCATTATGCACTTATTGCACTACTGAATTACACATGAATGTAAAAGATATAGCCCAATCACTGACCAATGAGCCATCATCATTACACATTGTTCTCTTCAGACAACAAAATAATGACAATGACTGACTTTTAATGACAATGAAACTCCACTGAATTACATGTGAATGGTAAAGCCAGACACATCAATGACAACGTGTCACACCCACCCACACAACAATGAATCAGGATTTATGAAAGAACAGTATGAGAGAGACTACACAGCATGCATGCTACAATACTACTGTATACAGTCTGCAACTTTTCTTCTTTCTTCTGACTGCAGGCAATATCGCCTGGCGGGATACCGGCACGTCTTGGAGTGGATCCTTCAGGGGGCAAAACTCGGGATAGGGAATCGTGTTGTCCTGCCAGCTTGCATAATTCACCAGGTAAAACTATCATATATTACATACTTTGACCATTTTGCTTTTTTCCACTCACCCTAGAATATTCGCCTTGCCTATTGTAAATCCATCTGGATTAAAGTAGTTGTTCACCCCCAAAATGACATTTTTTCTATTGATTAGTCACCCCATGGAGACTTGAGTTCAATAATATTTATTAGTTTTTTTTAAGGCAATACTTTGATTACTATAGATTTACTACATTTACTATACTCATAATTTTGTCTTAGGAATGCAACTAATACAAAAAAATATTATTGAACTCAAGTCTCCATGGGCTGACTAATCAATAGAAACATTTTCATTTTGGGAGCTTTAAGAGCTTTTAAAACCTAAATTGTAAATCATCTATCTTCCTCCTTTTCCAGGTGAGGCTGCGATTTCCCGCTCCGGATGGCGTGTACAAAGGCTATTGTGAAGCTGAAGGTCTTTTTGATGAGCTGTGATGGTGTGCACATTTGTGAGCCCATTCAATTATAATAAATAGATTCATTCAAGACATTGGACTTTTTCTTTTCTTGTAATACGTACACAGTTTTAGTGTTGAGTGTTTGCAACACAGTGTAATAATAAATTGTTGATTGTTGCCAAGTGATTCTCAAATGGTGTTACGTGTACACCTAGGGTTACAAAGAGGTACTACAGGGGCACATACAAGTGAAAAATGAACACCAGGTAGAGTAAATGTGTTCAGGTCAGGATGCTCTAATTTCAAGTCTTTCACTCCTTTTTCTTATTTGTAATGTTATATATTCTTCAAAAGTGGGTTATCGTTAATTCATAGCATCAGGTGGACACCTCATGTCCGAAATGGTTACTTTTCAGGATTCAAAAGTAGCAGATCTACAAGCTAAAAACGCAATATATTTTGAGCTTGTAGATCTGCTACTTTTTGTATGACACTGTAGTATAACATAGGGCATTAATGACCAAAAAGGTAAAATATTAGGTTTCTGCCTGACAGCAACAATATGCTAGATATAGTTTTGTAATCTAAGAAAAGGGGTTACTGAAGCAATGGCCTACAGTAAGAACTTCTCAGTGACTGATTCAGGTTTTAAAATATCTGAATGCAATATAAAATACACAATGACATTTCGTGACATTGCAGGGATTAAATCAATGTACACAAAGATGATATCAATGTTAGATCAAAGAAAGAAGTTCCTCACAGCCTGGACCTGGCAAAGATTTCCTATTTTCGAGGGCGCAGAGGGAAAAAGGAACAAACCAAATAGAGAGGCAAAGGTAAAGTTTACTAGTAAGTATCAGGGTTCCCACACATTTTTACCAATTAATTTCCAAAACATTTCCAGAATATTTAACCTAATTTCCAGGACTATATAACAATAATTCAGCTCAATAACAAGTCGCTTACTCCTATGCACAATGCCAAAAGACAGGTAGTGTATGCCAGTGGTTCTCAACCTTTTTAGGCTGTGACCCCTGAAATAATCATATTTTAACTGGGGACCTGGCACCCTGACGAGCACAAAGAGTTGAGGAATTTTGTAGAACATGTTTCTATTGTGAAAATAGCAGATCTACATGCTCACGCCGCCTCGCAACGCGAGGTGTTGTGAGCATGTAGATCGGCTATTTTCACAATTTCTGACTCTAATATTTGACAATTTGGCCAATGTTTAATTTGTCATTTCAGAGGTATTACCAAAATCAATAACCAAAGACAATGCATAGCTATTTTTTCCAAGACCTTCCAGGACCCTTGATAAATTCCAAAACTTTTCCAGTACTGGAAAAATATGTTTCTAATTTCAAAATATTTCCAGGAATTTCATGACCGTGGGAACCCTGAAGTATTGAGGGTTTGAGTGGTTAAATGTCTGAATATACACATTAATCCAATCCATGAATCCAACAAAGAAAGAATAGAACAATAACACATTGATTTACACAATACTGATGATAGTGCAGTCAAACAATGTCCATGACGCTAGCAAGGAAAAGTGTGGAAAAAGTTTCACCTGCTACACAATTTTATAGACTACAATATATGTGTAGTGCTGCTTCATCTCTCTCTCTCTCAGCTAAAGGGTGCTTGGCCTGAGAAACGTGAACCCCTCCTGCCTCTAAAGGGGTTTTCACAGGAGGCTAAGAACATTTCCTATGGCATCATTTATACTACACAAAGAGCCATATGGTTCCATTTGTACACTTTCAGAGCTATGGCCAGTCCTTGTCTAATGCTTGCCCACCTGCCCTTGGCAGGTAAATAAGGTTTGGGCAGGTGAAGTTCACTTTCAGGTTGCCCAACCACTCATTTGATGAGACGCAACCGTCTATAAACACAACACAAGCTATCTGTCTAATCACCTGAACGTGGCCAACACACTGTCCTCTGGTCTGTGGAATGTAAAATAAGAGCACTGTTAACCTATCATTTTTGTGCACTTAAAAATATAAAATAACAAGTGAGTAACCATAGACATATTCAATCATAGCTATGTAGGTATTTGGTATTTTAATTTGGATGTATTGAGGTACAACATTGTATCGCACAGACCCAGAAAGTAAAGAAATAAGTCATCTTATAACGGATGATTTACTTTTTGGGCAAGTAGAACATGACCTGTACTTGCCTCTGAGACCTTAGTATCAACCCCTGAATGTTTGAGAACCACTGTCCTGGTGGTGCCGCAGTGTCATAGTAAATCAGTGTCATACATTTGACACACAGTGTCTTGAAAACCTGGAGACTAGTCCTGGTGAAATCTGGACTGGTGGTCAAGAACTGCCTGCTTCTTTGGGGGCTTGGGCGTTTTGGCAATGTTGGGTGGTAGAGATGGCCGACCGAGAGAAGAAGTTGGCACTTGGTAGGGCACTGTCACATCCTTTCTCCGCTTGATGGCGAGACGGACCAGTGTCTCTCGGAAGAGTTGTGTGTGGGGCACGTACTGCTTCTTCACAGCCCACCTCCCTGTCCGCTTGCAGTTCTCCTGTTTGGTGCAGAGTTCACCTGAAATGTATTTATTTTTTCTTGTCATTGAGCAAGTCATATATTTGTTCTGATCCTAACCCTAGGCCAGGGGTCTTCAACAGGGGTTCCGGGACCCCTAGGGGGTCCTCCAAATCTTAGAATATAGATAGAATGTTTTT
This sequence comes from Nannobrachium achirus, assembly GCF_963921795.1. Lineage (NCBI taxonomy): Eukaryota > Metazoa > Chordata > Actinopteri > Myctophiformes > Myctophidae > Nannobrachium > Nannobrachium achirus. The sequence goes on from NC_137833.1 coordinate 16,152,030, forward strand.
TTCTCCTTTCTCCCTATGTGTCCATATTCTGAGAACTTTAGCCAAAAATAGCAGATCTACAAGCTCACAGCACCTCGCGCTGCAAGGCGTTGTGAGCTTGTAGATCGTCTATTTTTTTCAAAGAGCTTTGGTGTAGAGGGGAAAAAGAGCACAGTGAAAAGGTCAACCCGGGTCAAGTGGTTAAATATCTGAAAACACAAATTGAAATGAATCCAAAATACACTGATGATTGTGCTGTCAAACGATGAAACTATATGGAATCTATGAACAGGTTGTGGGGGTCCCTGATTCATCTCTCTCTCTCAACTAAGGGGTCCTTGGCCTGAAAATGTTGAAGACCCCTGCCCTAGGCACTTTCACATTTAGAAATACAGCTAGTGCTGTAATGTATATACAGAGGACAGGCAGAAATTGATCTTTACAGAAGGAAAGTAGGTTCACACTATGGACAAATATGAATAACCTGTGGCACTTGTGGCTTGTTTCCGCTTCACAATGTTTTCATTGTGGTCCAGAACAGCGAGCATTCCCCTCTCTTTCATGCCAGTGTAGGAAAAGGCTAACCTTTTTGGCAAATATTTCAGGAGAGCAGAATGGAATACTTCTAGGCCACCTATAGGAACATAATAACAAAATGTGCACATCAAAAAAAAAAAATTTTTTTTTTTTAGATTTTTTTTTTTTTTTTTTCAAATAATGCAGGTAAATATGGAAATCGGGAAAATTTAACATCACATCTACATGTTTTGGCTTTCCACCAGCAGGACCATAAACATGTGATGACAATGTCAGTTTACCTGTGTGTTTGAAGAGGCCCAAATATTCCAGGTCTCCCAACAGCAGCTTGCCACAGACCAGCTTCTCCAAATCCTGGTATACCTGCAGTCCCAATGTAGGCATTTAGTAGACGCTCTTTATCCAGAGTGATTTACAGTAGGTAGGCAAGGTAACCACAAGATAATACATCAAATGCATAGATCTAATAATACATCAAGAAAAAAACAGGAACCTACTGTCAGTCTAAACAGTATATTATCAAAACATTATTCTATAAATTCCTATTCCATTAATCTATAAAACCTTTTGTTAGCTGATCTACTGTAAATTATTGTAGGGTTGGATCAGGCTGGGAAGATTTTGCCATACATTTCGTTGCTTTGTTGTAGGGCAACATCAGTGTTTTGTACTATCAGTAACTGGGAGCCAATGGAGGGAATTTAGCAAGGTGTAAATGATGATGGGGAACTTATTTCAATAACAAGCTCATAACGCCCTCCGGTCGTGTATATAGCACTGCAGTGAAGGCAACGTAACACTATAGTTACAAGAGTGCTTACTGCTTAGAGTAGTACATGTTCAATATTTTAAAATGAGATCACATTGATGTAATAATCGAGACTGTGTGTAGTTTCTTTATAGCCCTAACAGTAACATACAAAGACTAGATTCTATCTAAATAATACAGTACCTGTGAATCCCTGGAAAGCCACTTCTTCTTCTTCCTCGTCTCTTGGTCCAGGGGGGGATGAAAACACCTGTACCTCCGCCCTCCCTCAGTCCAGCTATGGATGTCTCGGACATGGTACAGTATGGACAGCCAACGACGCTTCAGCTCCTGAAATAAATACATTGATATGCAATTATGGGCCTCTGTGACAAATAAGAAAGCTATGGTAAACAATAAGGCAACAAAGATAAGGAAAACTAATTCTCTCTTGTTAAACAGGCCAAAGCAAAGGTTTTACAGTTAGATGAATAGGCCAGACATAACAAGGAGGGCAGACAGTAATGTAAAATATGATGATCACATACCTCTGTGTTGCCTCCGCAGGAAGCAGAACAGAACCACAAATGATTCCTCAGAGACCTAATTGGTGAAATACAATACATAGGTTACACTCCTGTGTAACGCTCAACTTACTCAACATGAGTATTTGTGTGGCTGTAGGTGTCTTGAACATAAACATCTGCACTTACATTGACCAGTCCGCTAGATCTCCCCGACCCTTCTTCTTGGCTATAGCCATCAGCTTGCTATGGAAACCTGAAATAATAATTTAAATATTAAAACAATCTGAACTATTTGGGTGTCACCTCCGGTAAAAAAAAAAATACATTGCAGACAACATAGAAAATGTAAAATCAGAGATTATGGAACACAATCCATTATCCAGTATCTTGCACTTGCCTTTGACCGTGTGCCAAATGTCAAATTGATGGTCGATTTCAGGATAGATTTCAGACCTCATCTTCTTTCTCACTGATCGTGAGCGGTCCGTTGCTACCACCTCCACCTGTAGTCCCACATCAAGCAGCGTGTCGAGGGCCCGTGTGAAGCCTTCTACTTCCATGGCAGATGAACTTGATGCTTCTGTGACCTACAAGAAGTTAGAGGGATGGAGGGTAGTAAAAGATACATAGAGTAACCAGCCGTTATGCCACAATGTTATGCAATAACACAACTCAAATTACCTGCACTAGGTTAGTCTGCAAAATCTCTCCAGTGGCATCCAGCATCATGGTGTAATGGCAGTATTTTGCTGAAAACCCTGGTGAGTCACATCTGAGTAAAAACAAATATATACATATTAAAATAAGCATTTCAATCAATGCAATAAATCCCAAACTAATGATCAATACTGATTTCAATGTATATACACTACTACTACTACTTCTGCTGTTTCCTTTACATTCTTCATACACACCTTCCATCCCCAGACAGGTGGACTGGCGTATACGGTTCTCCCCTCTCCTTCTTTTCCACCTCTTCAATGCAGAGTCTGGCCAGGATGGAATCCCTCTGTCTTGCGTACGTGCTCTCAATGACAGGACCTAGATATGACTTCTGCATGTCATAGAAGGTGGTGTGTTTGATCATCCTCAAGTTCATTAATGCGGACCAATCCTCCAACTCTGTGATGGTGCTCCCCGTGAACAGCACAGAGGCAGCACTAAGCAGGTTCACCTCAGGCATCCCTCTGACTTCAGGAGATGAAGACCAGGTACCAGAGTGTCCTTCAAGGCAGTCCCACCTAACCTTCATCTGTGCCCCGACATAGAACACGTTTGTTTCGTTTATGGGCTTTCCACAGCACTGACACTTCCTGAAGAGTTCTAGGATACTGGACTCATAAACGATGACCTTAGGCTCCTTCCAACGATGACGATCTGGATCCTCCTCATCATCATCATCATCATCCTCCTTCTTCTTCACACGCTTCTCCTGAGATGAAGCTGGGGTGGTGGTGGTGGATGAATCATCCTCGGGACAATAGTCTGAATCCTTGGGGTCAAATACTTCCCAACTGCTGCTACTTGTGTCCATGAGAGCCTAATTTTAAATGAAAATGGAGAAATAAACTAACACGCTGACCACACCAACATTGGCAGTTGATAATGTCTGTCATTAAGACCTGGAATTATTTTATACTTTAGCTATTGAAAAATAGCAAATATACAAGCTCACAGCACTGCTGACCACTTGTAGATCTGCTATTTGTTGTTGTGAAAATATTTGTAAATCTTTGTATATATATTTTTCAAAGCAAACTTCTGTAACTCAAATCTCTGCTTCTGGGGGTCCCTGGAACAACATATTTTGAGATGGGGATCAACGGCCAAATACAACATACAATAGTAATTTGGAGGGTCCTTGACATAAAAAAGTTTGAGAACCACTGATTTAGAAGACATTCATAGAATTGGGTCAAAATATTCAAAGACCATATACAAGCACGCAGCGCAGCATTCAGTGCTGCATAGTATTCCACAAATCAGTACTTCTCACACTTTCAAGATTTTTCATTAGTAACCATGGTGAATACTTACTGATTGACGCAGACGATGTAGCCCATGTGGGCTTGCAGTGTGTGGCGTAGATGTGGCGGGTGATCCAGCTACAAACTAAACAACAACAAAAAGGTCTCATTGTAAGCATCATAGACTCTCAGTAGGCCAATTCATTTACAACATTTACAAAGACCACAATAACATCTCTGTAATGCAATCACCACTTGTCAGTGTCTGTTTACATGTTCCTTCTACTCCTTAGGGCAGTGGGTCTCAACAAAACGTTCTTACCTCTTGAAAGAGGACATCTTTATGTGAAGCCTGTCTATATGTAGGTGCACGTGTTGCCAAGTATGGCATTTGAACCCTAATCATACCTCCTTTCTTCTTCTTTTGGCCATGGCTGATGGTGATGCTGTTGGTCCTATTTTGGCCATGGCTGATGGTGATGCTGTTGGTCCTAAAGTAGGGTTTGAACCTCCCCTCTCCATTGACCCCTGAGGATAACAGCAGAAATGAGGGAGAGTTTAATCACTATTATTTTACCAGCTACAAGATAATCCAAGACAGAATGTATAAGAATCAATCAATCCACATAAAATATTCCACTGTGATGACTTATTTCACCAGTGTCTCTCAAATAAAGTATGTGTTGTACATGCATTTACATGACAGTGTTAGAAGCACTGTGTTGTATCACTGATACTATGTTCTGTTCTGTTCTGCTCTGCTCTGTGATTGTAGAGATATTTGAAAATAATGATAAATGATGAGACCAAAGAAACTTTTTACAAAGTGTACATGAAACTTCTTGCAAGTTGAGAAAAATACCAACAAAGGAAAAGTGTACAGAATATGGCTTGAAGGTTCACAGCATTAACGTGGTGGGTCTCTTTTCTGTAGCTAGTAACCCAATCGCAACACAGAAGCAGGCAGACTATTTTGACGTCTTTCTAGGTTGTGACATCACTCACAGTCAGACAGAAAAGCAACTTCCCGTTAGGTTCTTCAAAATAAAGTGTCTAAGCTTGTTCCAAATTATACTAAAATAATCTGCAACCATAAACAAGCATGCAGTAAATAATGTGTTTCCGAAATGTTTTTAAATTGTAAATAGTAGTTATATTTTTAACAGCTGGGATTACTATTCATGTTTATCATTATCATGAAATAATTCACAACACTGATTCTCTGTTCGATTGTGCTGCGTATGTGATGCCTTGCCTGTGTTGTGATTTCACTCAGGGTCTTATGTTGGCATGTGATTCTAATGTTGTGCTACTCAAAGTTGGTTGATAAGTGAAGTTCTCTGACAAACGGTGTCATGGCCTAATCATTCGCCAACACAATACACTACACTGATTATGCACCACAAGGCAAATTATGACAGGATAAAGATTAGCATCGCTAGCAATGACAATAGAGCCCAGCCCAGCACAACGACAACACATACATTCATAAGATTGACTTCCATTATTCTAAATGGAGGTGTCACACTAAACCCAACCTAAACGATCAGTGGGGATGTTTCTACGTGGGGGTGTTTCTGAATGGAGGTCTGCCCCCCACATTGCCCTCGGGATCAAGAAACCTACATCCTAGCACTAAACGTGTCTCAAAACAACAAGGCTAACGTTATATTGACTTCTTCCAAATAAAAGTTGCCTACCTCTTGCAAAACTGCAACTTCATTTGAAGCCTCCACTTCTACAGGTGACAGGTTCTAAAGAAAAGTGACAACATAAATATAGCTAGTCAAGTGACTTGCGTTTACTTCTAATCTATTACACATTTCACAAATTGCTTACAGCATTACGATCTACAAGCTCACAACGCGTCGCGCTGCAACGCATTGTGAGCTTGTAGATCGGCTATTTTCAAACTCCAAACATACCTCTGGTGTTCTTCTTTTGGCCGGCAGGGGTGGAACAGCAATAGACGTGGTGGTCGTCTCCAGGAACACTGATGGAACAGCGCTCTCCTTCAGTATAGCTTTTGCTTTCCTTGGCTTGCCCTTGTCCATCAGTTCTCCCATCAGATTCCTCTCGAAGTCCTCCTCCGTAAAATGTTCACTACACACTCGCAGAGCTCCGAGTATCATTGGGTCTGTATGTTCATTGTAACGCGGGTGTTTGATTGCTCTCAGCCACTGCTTACAAAGCTCCCGTCGTCGGTCTCCTTTTGGAAATGTGTGAAAAGACACGGGTCCTTTCTTCCTCTTTCTGGCCTCGTAACATCCAGGCACAACACAAAACGACGGCATCTTTTTACAGACAGACACGGTCCCACGGACACACACAAAACAACTACTACAACTACTGCAAAACAACTACTACAACTACTACTACTATAAAAACGACTGCTGCTGCTGCTACTAATACTACTACTACCACTACTACTACTAAGCTACTGCTATTATTACTACTACTACTATTACTACCAAATACAACCAAGACACGTTCCAAACACGACCAATGCTTTCCACCAACAAGCCCCTACAAGGCGCGCTGTTGTTACGAGCGGGAGGAAGGGGTTGGGCGAGTCGCGCAAAGCACCGTGGGCAGTGTAGTGTATTACAGGACGCGCCCTAGGAAGTGAGGTCATAGCTTCGCGTTTTCAAAAAAATGGTTATATACCACCAAAATAAAATTCCTTTTGGTTTCCATGTTAGAATATGATAATATGGGGTTACAAAAGCCCTTGAAAACGACCGGAGCCCCCCTTTAAGTAAAGTGTACAAGAAAAGGTAAAAAAAAAGACTCCTTCATTCTTGACCAACAGAAGAACTAAAGTTTGTAGATTGGTGCCAGACAATCAGTGATGACCCTCCTGAAAAGGTTCTAGGCAAACAGGTTTTTTGTGCAATGACGACTACAGCATAACGATGCAAAACACTGAAAAGGTTTCACTGGAAACAACAATTTACAAGTGTGAAATACAATTTACATGTGAACCCAAACAGTGTAACGATGTCCCATTTTCAGTCATTGTTATTCTAACACAGTGAGTAGGCAGGATGTTTGTAAATGTTGAGCAGCTAACCAAAATGGACCCTGACGGGTTCATTTGGTTCCATCTGTACACTGCTGAGTTAAAGGGAGACCTTGAAATGTGAACGTTTGAGAAACACTGCTCTAATATATCTCACATAATCTGATACGGAATACATCCTGCATCACCATGCAAAATGTGGTGAGGGTGAGGCAGAACGTGTGCTAACATTACACAGACAAGAAGAATCAAGAAGAAGAAGAAGAAAGAATCAAGAAGAAAGAATCAAGAGGGATGGATGTCATTTGTCACAAACTTTCAGAAGATCTTGCCCCAGCTCTCACTGATTTTAAATCTTTCCAACTGCTCTTTGCTGCCTTGTATTCGATACTCACATTAAATGTGTAGCCTTATCAAGCAATTTTACTTACTGGATGTTTTAGTGGTGGCTGTAGTCTATCAGCTGTCTTTTCAATCTAAAAATGACTTTGTGTAAATTTGCTTTATAAATACATTTGTCTAGCCTTAGCTAGTTTGCCTCTGCTAAATAATACATATTAACCAATGTGTCTAAAGTGGTTGGCTCGTTTACCAGAAACATTAGTTTGGAATGGATGAAACAATCTAAATGATATTACAATATATCATCGCAAAACAGCAATAGATACCACTGTACTGGGGATTGGCAATACAGCAAATGACTACATAATTATTCTGTAACTGGCAGGGAGATAATTAAAAAAATACATCTTGAGACCTTATCTCCTCAAGTCTCAATCAATAGACAGTAGTGGAGCATGTACATTTCACCCCTGGGGTTAAATGTCCAAAAATGTAAAAGTTTTCAAACTATAAATATGATGACATACTTCTTCTGTGTATATTATATTGTCATTTTCCATGTAGTTTATCATCATTGCATAAAAACAACAATAAAACGTCCTGGTATACATGATGTGAGAACATCACAACAATGTGGAAACAAATCTGTTCTGTTCCATACAGTTAGATTTAGCCGTCTCTCAGTGGATTATCAAGATTGTAAAAAGTCTTATGGCAGATTGTAATAACAAGGCTAAGCACCAGGTCTTAAGTGTTATGCCTAAATAATACTCAAGTATTCTCGTCATTGAGTCTATGAGGAAGAAAAAAAGTGATTCATTAGATGCATCAACAGGGATCATCATTTCGTTGGAATATTTTTTAATTCAATTGTTTTGGGGGATAATATATGACAGTTATGTACCTCTAGGAGCAATTAGATGGTACTCCCTCCCCCCTGCTGTCTGTTCCAGCAGCTGCTTATGGGTACTTAGAAAACAATAGGCGACCACCGACCATTAACACCTGCTTTGCATAAGCACCTACCACCCTGCTCTGAAGACCACTAGGGCCCCACCCACTACCTCAGAGTATAAAGACACAGAGTGCTAAGGTAAGCAACACCAGAAACACCAGAACCAGGCAGAGACTGACTGCTGCTGTGCTTCAAAATGCTGTCCAGGAAAAGAAAAGTTGCAGAAGGAGGACAGGGAATCGGAAAGAAAAGAAAAGTTGCAGAGGAAGGTCGGGTGTTCAACACCAATTGGAAAGAGCTTTTTTTCTTCACTGAAGTCAAAGGCAAACCCGTGTGTCTGATATGCTCGCAACACGTGGCTGTGGCAAAGGTGTACACAGTTAAATAAGGGCAAGGCGCCAGGCCCAGATGGCCTGCCGAGTGAGCTTTTTCTCTCTTGTGTAGAAGATTTGGTGGACCTGCTGACCTCAGCGTTTAATGACGGAATCAGGTTGGGTAAAATGCATGATTCCTTTTATCATGGTATTGTCTCTCTAATTTATAAAAAAGGGCCCTCGAATAACTTAGATAATTGGAGGCATGTCACTTTGATGAACATTGATTATAAAATACTTGCTAAGATCATTGTAAATAGACTAAATAATGATTTGGAAAAACTAATTGAAAAAGAACAAACTTGCGCCATTAAGGGTAGACTGATGTGGGATAACCTGGGGATTTTGAGAGACATTACTGGTGGTGATGTGAAAGAGGAATTTTATGTTGTAAATTTAGATCAAAAGAAGGCTTTCGATTTCATTTCAAGAGAGTATTTGTGGGAGGTTTTAAAATCTTATGGTTTTAATAAGGAATTTATTGATTTGATAAAATTATTGTATTCAGAGTCCACAGTACAGGTAAACGTAAATGGTGTTTTGACTGAAACCTTTGAAATTAAGAGGGGCGTAAAACAAGGTTGTCCAGCCTCAGCAGCCCTCTATATTTTGGCTATTAACCCTTTATTAAAAAGATTAAAAAACGATAAAAGACTAACAGGTATTAAAACTAGTGGAGGTGAGCGTGTGGTCGTCCTGGCTTACGCAGACGACGTAACAGTCATTGTTAAAAATGAGAAAGAGTTGGATATTGTAAATGAGCATCTAGCACTTTATGAAGAGGTCTCCGGATCAAAGTTAAATCAGAATAAAACAGAAGGTGTCTGGTTCGGGAGGAGAGAGGCAAGGCCAAATGTTAACATACAACTTACAGATACTATGACAGTGCTCGGTATAAAATTTAGTAATAACGATTCCTATGGAAAAAACTGGGATGGAAAGGATACAGAAATTAAGGAGGAACTAAATAAATGGGAAAACAAGTCTATGTGTTACAGAACAAAGATAATAATTATTAAGTCATATATTCTTTCTAAATGTTTATTCTTAGCAACAATTTTTCCACCGAAGGACCAGACACTGAAAAAAATTAATAAAACTTTGGTTAACTTTATATGGGGAACCACTAGAGAGGTGACAAAAAGAGACCTGCTCTATAAAAGTAAAAAGAATGGAGGGCTAGGGGCTGTAGATTTTGGACTCAAACTAAAGATTTCGTTTTGTAAAAATGTTGCATCTGGTTTTAAAAGAAGTGCTGTATGGATTGGAGAGGCTCTGAGCTGGACCAAAAAGAAGGGTAGGGCAAGGAGCTCTTTTCCATATTATAAAATTATGTATGGGGATTTAATAGCTATTTCTGAACATTTGAATATTGACTGGGTTGAAATGCCCAGCAAAAGTATTTATGATTTTTTGTGTGATGATTTATATGGTGGCATCTTCCCGTATAAAAACCTTAATGATGTACAAAAACAGGTCTGCCTTAAAAATATTTGGAGTAAAAATGTTTCTGAAAAAAAGAGGGATGTAATGTGGCTGGTCTCCGTTAGGAGGCTAGCAGTAAGGGCAGTGGTAAAATGGAGCTGCTTTGTGAAAACTGTAAAATGTCCTGTAGAAAACTGTAATGATGATGAGTCCATAGAGCACCTGCTCGTGGATTGTCAAAGGTCAAGATATGTATGGGGGAAGATGTCACAACTTGGTTTTAATATAAAGGTCTCGTATAATGCTGTAATGTACGGGGTTTTTGAAGAAAACATGTCCGCCATGGACCAAGAATTCTTTTGGTCTATTATTTGCACGGTTGTGAATAAATTGTGGAACACTAGGAGTGCCATGGTCATCCACCAGGAGACCATTTCTGGGGAGGTAGTCTTCAAACAAGTAAAAACTGAGCTCAGAAGGCAACGAACACTGGACTCTAAACATAACAAACTGAAGCCATGGCACCTTTTGAACTTGTAAAAAAGAAAAAAAAAATCTATTTCTATTTTTCTATATTTATTATATTTCTATTTTCTTGTTTTGTATGCTTTTCTCTTCGATGTAAAAAAGAAGGAAAAGGTGAGGGTTAAACAAAAAAAAAAAGTAATGCCCTTACATATTATATTATAATTGTGTAATTACTTAATGTATGACTGTATTCATATGACTTATTTGAATGCTTAAAATGATTGTAAACCTGCAAAATGATTGTAAACCTGCAAAATTTTCAATAAAGTCTATTTAAAAAGCAAAGGTGTACAATATCAAGCGACACTACGAGAAGTCGCATGCTGAAAAATACGACCGGTTCAAAGGAGAACTCAGAACACAGAAGGTAAACAAGCTTGAAGCAGCTCTAGGAAAACAACAATCTGGGATCAACAAATGCTTTGAGACTCTGCCGAGAGACTCTGATCTATTTCTGAAGGCCAGCTATGTGATTGCCAGAGAAATAGCTGCTGAGTCAAAGCTGGACTCGGACGGAGAATTCATCAAAGATTGCACGCTGGCGGCGGCTGAGCTGCTGCGCCCTGAGAAGAGAGAGGCGTTTGCCAATATCAGCTTGTCAAGAAACGCAGTGGCAGAGAGAATCGGGGACCTAGCTGGCGATTTGAACAGTCAATTGAAAGACAAAGTTATGTCATTTGTTGCATTCTCTATCGCGATTGATGTGAGAAGCGAAGTGACTGATGTAGCTCAATTGGGAATATTCATTCGTGGTGTTGATGCATCTTTGAACATCACAGAGGAGGTTGTGGAGCTGATTTCCATGAATAACACCACAACGGACGACAGCGTTTTCTCCAGCGTGGTCGAGGCCCTGGACAGACTGGAGGTTGACTGGAGTCGTGCTGTCAGCGTGATAACAGGCGGTGCCCCCTCCATGGCAGGTGTTGTTGCAAAACTCAGAGAGAAAGTTCAGGCTGTGAATCCAGAGCAAGAATTATGGAACGTCGATTCCATTATACACCAAGAGACGCTATGTAGCAAGAGCCTGAAAATGGACAATGTCATTGATGTAGTAATCAAAACGGTTGCTTTTATTAGAGCCACGGAACTCAATCTGCAATTTGGCAATCTTTTGTCTGAAAGTGAATGTGGACAAATTGGATATGTGCTGAAGAGTTTCTTTCAATTGCGTGCAGAAATTGGACTTTTCATGAAAGAGAAAGGGAAGCCAGTGGCAGAGTTGGATGACCCAGACTGGCTTCACGATCTTGCATTTTTGGCGGATATAACAGAGCAATTACATGTACTTAATGCTAGCGAAGAAAGGCATGGTAGCAACCAAATTGTTATGCAATACTACTACGCCAAAGTTCGTATGTTTCAATTAAAGTTAGGGCTTTGGGAGCTGGCACTATCCCAGAGGGACCCTTCTGTTTTGCCCACTTTGCAGTCTGTATGTGTTGCTCATGGGAACATTTGCAACATGGACAGGTACAAGGGAAAAGTATCTGATCTGAAATCATACATGGCAAAGAGTTATCCCCACTTTACAAAATTTGCCCCAAAGATCCTCTGCCTGTTTGCCACAACATATCTCATTGAGAAGGCTTTCACTGTGATGAAGATGAACAAATCCAAAATGTGCTCCCTGGTGACACACAGACACCTAAATGCCATTATGAAAATAGCAACGGCTCAGAAACTGTTTCCTGATATTGACAAGTTGGTTAAAGCAAAGACAGGCCAGTTGTCTCGAAGCAGCAAGTGAAAGAGGAGTGACACTGATCAATGCACTGGGATATGCAAGCAAAATGCATTATGAAGTATTAGGTGTCATATTGTACTTCATTGTATTCTGAATATTCCATTACTGTAATGTGATCACTTCAATAAAAAATGCAAACTGAGTTCCTTGTCCCGAGTTTGATTGCTGAAAGCAAGCCTGCATAAGTATACAATATGTTTTGTTCTACATTTGTGTTACAACATCCTAGTAGTAATGACCCTGATGAAGGCAGCGCTTTGGGTGAAAAAAAACATTGATGAAAGTTAAAGGGAACAGAAGAGAAACCTTTTGAGGTTCTCCACACATATGAATAGGACGCTCACAGGCTGCAGATCCTCGATAACACGTTAGTTTGAAGGCCAGTGGCATAACACACACTAGTGTACACAAGCAGGTATATACATGTAGATTGAAGTGTTCTCAAACTTGCACACGTCATGCTACTACACCTCTACTCACCTGGTCATGTTTGTGTACCAGTGCTTGTCTGAGCAGAGGGAGGGGCACCAGTCCCCCCCACAGTCCATCTTCTGAGGACGGGGCCACACCTTGGGCTCTGGCTGCCCGCAAACATGTCATTAAAGCCCCTAAAGCACCTCTGCTGCCCGGAGAACCTAGTAGGAACAAGACATAACATAATGTACATCACTGTTTCCCTAGTCTCTCAAGAACAGATGAAATGCTGTGCAACTTCAAGTGAAAAGGAACAAAACAGAGAGGGTGACATTTTTGACCTATTTTTATGGGTCGCAAGTAAATATCCCTTAATGTTTTGTATCTTACATTTTATTTTGGTTTTTGTATTATCTTTTTTTTAAGAAAAAATCACACCCGTGTGAACTGAGCGGTGGTTTACCCCCCCCCCTCCCCCCTTCCCCCCTGTGTGTGTGTGTGTGTGTGTGTGTGTGTGTGTGTGTGTGTGTGTGTGTGTGTGTGTGTGCGTGGGTGTGTGTGCCTGGCCTGGCCTGGCCTGAAAACAGCGCCCCTCCCTTAACATGTGTGATTAGAAAAGGTACTACACCACATTCTTGAGGCTACATACGGACCCACCCACATACACACACGTACCTCTACACACACGGCCACGTATAGGAGCGGCGTGACCACCGCTCAAAAAGAAAAAATCTTCATGAATTAAAGACAAACTTGATGATTTATCCAGATAATTTGATAATTACATAACAATTAATTCCACTGATTAATGATTAGAAAACAAATGTTTAAGAAGTTGTGAAAATAGCTGATCTATAAGCTCACAACATTGTGCTTCTTTGTGCTTACCTGCACTGCACTGTGTGTCCTGCAGGACCTGTACCATGTGTTCCAGACTGGAGGGGCTACAACGCAGCAGCTTAGGCAGAAAGTAGTCCAGGATATAGGTGGTCTGGTCCAGTCTGGCACTGCAAAGCACCTGGAGCAGAGGGGTCACCCACGTCTGGTGCCAACACGCCGTCCAATCTCCCAACCCCGTCGTGCCCTCTGCCTCGCTCGCCAACTGGGCCTTGTGGCTGACGAACAGCTTTTCAAGGAGGTCGCTGGCATATGGAGCCAGGGTTTGGTCACCCATCAAGGCCAGGAGGCGCGAGGGAAGTTGGGGCTGGAGTTTGAGCAGGTACCCTGCGCCTAGGAGCTCCACCAGGCAGCCTAGGGAGCCGTACTTCCCCCTCATGTGCCATTCCAGTCCCAGTAAGCTCTGAGTCAGTTCTGCAACGTAAGGGTCCTTGCCAGGGTCTGATGTGGCGCGGCTGGTATGTAGATGGAGGAGGAGAAGGTTATTGAACAGGGCGCGGGTCTGGTGGCGGACCCCGTCTAGTGGGTGCTCCCAGTGGGAGTAGATGTGCTCCAGGAGGCGTCCCTGGAGCTCCGATCCCCCACGGAGGGCCTGCTGGAGTCCAGGGGGACAGGCCCGCTCTGGCTCCCCCTGCAGGCTGTCCAGAGCAGCACCGCTCCACAGAGTGAACACCCGGGCGACCACCATCGCTGTACTGGACTCCTTTACACTGCAGGCAGACAAGCCAGAGCCAGGGTTATAGAGAAGCAAATGTTTCACGCCTAATTGTTATTCCTTTGAGTGATAAAGGGAAGAACATCCTCAGATTACATGCCCGAGAAAAGAAACCCCTACAGTGGGTGGTGCGGTCAGAGGAATGCATAATAGGAGCTCCCCTCTTTCCAGGAACTGCTCTCCTCATCAGGGCCGTGCAGAGAGCACTGGTGGTGGAGCAGGTGCTCAAACCACAGAAAAGGGCACATATAAGAACACGCGGAGTGCGAGTGCCGATTTTTGGGATGGTCAGAAATGGGATGTCTTATGCTAATGGAGCAAGATGTCCCACAAAAAGTGTCCATGTCATTGGACAGTAAAATAAGCAATACATTGTCATTACCGTGTAAAAATGAAAATAATTACATTACATTTCTCTTTGTAGCCTATTGGCCATGACGGCCAATAGGCAACAAAGTTGCTAGGTTAACGAGGTAAGAGGGCACTTGACATCTCTGCATCAGGTGAAAAGTCAAACTAAAACTGACTGAAGGCAGCCAGCTCATTTCAATTATAATTTGTCTTTAAATAATAATTATTATAGTGAAATTATAATTATTTGTCGAATGTTCATCTTGATATGGGCCAGGGATGTTGGGCAGGCCAAAAAAGGGGCAAAAGGGCACTTTGAGGCAAAACGGCAGATGCCCAAGCACCCAAAGCCCCCCCCCTCCTCCCCTCTGCACATGCCTGCTGTGTATTATACCAGTAAAGCAACCTTTTGTGGACTATGTGGCTGAAGCTGATACTCTGCACGTTAATCTAATGTACAGCGCACAATACTCTTCTTGCACTAATTTCTATTCCATGAACAGTATATACTGTACCAGCTGCTATGCTCATGCATCTTATTTCTAATCCTCATGCACTTACTGTTTGGATGGATATACTATGTATACATTTGTAGATACCTTTTGTTTTCCCCCTTCCCTTGCCCAAAAATGAATGTACTCACTGTTTTACACCTGTAAATCCTGTGACGTGACAATACAAATGATTCTGATTCTGTATAGTAGAATTCTTGCATTTATATAGTGCTGTAGCAGTCTTCTGACCACTTAAAAGTGCTTCACAATAATATATGCATCATATTCACCCATTCAACCGCAGATGGCGGAGGCAACTATTAGTTAGTGGGTTCAGTGTCTTATTCAAAGACATTTTAACATGACGCCAGGATTCCGATTCCCAGATGGTCACTCTACCTTCTGAGTCACATGGATTAATATGTCCAGCCGTACCTACCTAGTATCAAGTGCCAGGAGGGTGCACGGTACCAGCAGCAGCAGCTGTTCCCACTGAGGCCCTTGGGGGGGGCCTTTCCAGCTAAGCATAGCCAGGGCCCCGTGACACAGGTAGAGGGAGACCCCTGGTGGACGGCCAGCAGCATATAGACCTGCACAGCTCTGTCTCAGCCACTGGGGGGCAGCATCGGCACCATGCCCAGAGCCACGCAGTAGATCACACACCTATACATGGACGGACACAAGCACATACACATTACCAGAAAGGTGTATTCATCATCAGTAGAGATTAGATCAGGGGTCTTTCAACAGGGGGTCCGGGACCCCTAGGGGATTCTCAGAGTTACTACAGGGGGTCCTCCAAATCTTTGTGTGATATAAACCTTTTTTTCTCCTTTTGTATATTAACCACTTGAATCCTAGCGTCCATATTCTGAGAACTTGAGCCAAAAATAGCAGATCTACAAGCTCGTTGTGTGCTTGTAGATCAGCTATTTTTGGCAAAGAGCGTTTGGTGTAGAGGGGAAAAAGAGCAGACCAAGTACAGAGTGAAAGGTCATCTATCTATAAATGCGAGAAGTCTCTGCGTGTGTGTTTGTAATCCGCGTATCTCGAGAACCGTTCGTGTTAAATATCTGAAAACTCAAATTGACATGAATCGAAAATACACTGATGATTGTGCTGTCAAAAGATGAAACTATATGGCATCTTTTTGTGAGGGTCCCTGCTTCATCTCTCTCTCAACTAAGGGGTCCTTGGACTGAAAACGTTTAAGACACCTGGATAGATGATTGATTTCAACCAGGCGCTAAGCTCTATCAATAATAATTAGTGCATTAGTTATACAGTTAAGTGTCTACCTACAGCGACGTTGACCATGATTACCAGCTTTACGTCATCACTACTGTATTCTTCCCTCTCTCATACACATTCATTGTTTACCTCTCTCCGTCTTTCTTTCAGATTTCTGTCATTGGAATTTCTCTGTAATCCGCAGTCTGACTATTAATAACCGTGTCAATTATCACAGTTTGCCATTATACAGTGACATACAGTAAGTCATGTTCCAAGTTGACAGTAAACTGTACATAAATCTGAATAGTACTGTATGTAGGATGATATGTGCAGTTATATCTTAAATGTAGCAGACCACCATAATGTCAGGAGAGACCTCAGACCTGTGTTTGAATGTGTCTGACAGTCTGCATGAGACACAGAGAGAGCGAAAACACAGTGACATAGTTTTGAGGTGGAAAATGTCTCCTCCACCATCAACTATGAAACTAGAAAATATGCTCAGCAGTAGTACAAAGAATATATAAAAAATGGTGGCTCTGAAATCAATGCACAGCTGGCACTGTAAAACATTAAACAGCTGAAAAGTAACTCAATTCGAGTTTTACCTGTTTTCCATGGACAATGTTTGTTTCACAACCTGTATTTTGCGTTATGGTTGAGAACTCTCCAAGAAGTTGATTACTTTCATCTGTCTGTGCAAAAATACATCCAAAATGTGTATGGATAGATAAAATACAATCTGCGTGTTTAACTCACCACAGCAGCCACTTGGTCTCCAGGGACCATGGCAGATCTGACCAGCAGGACCACAGCCATGCCTGCTGTGCTCTGCACTGACTGCACAAACTCCTCTGTAAACCAGGGGGAGAGAGAGAGAGGGAGACATGGAAAACAAAGAGGTGACATGATTAGGAAAGTAGTTAGTGGTTATTTAGAACAAACTAAGTACAACGTTTCAGAAGATGACTCTTCAGACTTGAATCAAGCAGATTCGAGCCGTGACCAGAAGGCCATTAGTATGAATCCTAGACATCTACACTGCTCAAAGAAATGAAGGGAACAAAATGTTCCCTTAATTATTTGAGCTTTCTTTGAGCAGTACTACAGTATACTAACTGACACCATCAAAGCCCAACTGACTGACATACAGTGCCCACATTTGGAGATGACATCACAGACTGGCCTGGTGGACACGGAACACCATATATGGGCAAAAAAGAGTGCCAGCCAGACAGACGGATACAACGGGTACTACTGCACAACTGGACGTCGATTGTGACTATTCTGCCCAACGGGCACCGGTCTGGGTTCTCCCACATTACTTCTGAGAATCCTACATTCAATCCCTCTTCGCACACCCCCGGGCACAGGACTAGTTTTAACATAAATGAAAGAATTTAGCATCATCAGGAGGAAACTATCATACAGTATTTAGTGTTTTGGTTGTGCCTGTTTACCAAGCCCTGTTGCTATCCACCAATGACATATATAGTGTTATCATTGCTTGCCATCAGTCAGGATGTGTGTGTAGCAGTCCAGCAAGCCACCGAGGGTGGTCTGTAGAGTGCAGTGGGTCTGCTCAGCCTGCAGGGCGGTGATGACGGGCTCCTGGGATTTCTGCACCACCAGCATGGATGTCTTCACCACAGCCAGGCAGGAGTGCATCAGCTGTGCCTGGGCAACATGACTACCCGCTAGGCCTCTGGGACGACAACAGGGGGCGACAGAGACACACCAATAAACCAGAAGCTACACAATAAACACAACTATCAATGTTTCAGGAAAGAGGCCTTTATTTATCAGGTTTTGCCATTTCAACATTGTGTCATTTACTTCTTCAAATGGCTTAGGATAATCGTCACAATATGTTTTATGTGGTTATAATAACAAGTAGCCACAGATTGTAACCTTGTCAAATCTTCCTGGTTGATTTTATTTCCCCCTTTCATAGCATCATTTGAACATGCTACAACCACAAACAATTGAGGCCTTTCATATGTTCTGTCAGAGAGTGTCTAACAATACTGCAGTAGTATTATTTTCTTTTTTGTATCTTACTCCAAAATTGTGATTAAACCACTGTCTCCCTCCATTGACCATTTTCTAGAAAAACACAAAACCTCTATAAAAATACATACAGTAAACTGTATACCTGTATTTTAAACGTTAAAAGAATAGGCTGTTGGCCCGGGAACCTAGGCTGCTGATGCCCAGAAGCATGTGGCGGGTTCGACTTCCGATCCCGACAACCTCTCTCTCTCTCTCTCCGCCTTTTCCTGTCAGTTTACTGTAAACTGTCAATAAAGGCAAACGCCCCCCAATGCATCTTATTCATTTTATAACAGGTATAAAGTGTGTTTATACTGTACCTGTTCAGTTGTAGACATTCACTCAAGGCCTTATGAAGGAACTGCAACACTGTTGAAGATGAAATGAGCATCAACAACATTGACCTTCTCAAGAGGAACACTAGATCAAAATGTAAAAAACGTTCAAACTGTTAAAAAAAACAAAAAAAAAACACCAACCTCCCGGAAGCAATCTGTGAATGCATCTCACACCTGTGACAAATGACAGACAGCAAAACAACTTAATGAATGTTAAGTTAATAAATAAATCAGCTTTTCACTCCCAAGTCTTACTCTTACTATATCAACTGATGTGTGTCTATATAATATATACTGTATGTTACAGTGATTTGTATGTTTTTTAATCACAAACCCTATCCTTTATGGAAAATATAAATCTATAAATGTTTAATTTACATGAAATGTGATCTCTCTGATACCGCTATATTGGATCACTAATATACTGTAGATAAGTGCTAAGGGCAAAACTCACCCAGAGGAAAGCTGTCCAGACAAGCAGCGATGGAGTCTGTGATCTGTGGATACTGATCCGAGTTTGAGCAGGACAGACAGTCAGACATGCAGTCACACAGACAGTCTACAGTCTGTGCCTCCAGGTATGAAGGTACTGAACTCAGGGCACTAGAGAGAGAGAGAGAGAGAGAGAGAGAGAGAGAGAGAGAGAGAGAGAGAGAGAGAGAGAGAGAGAGAGAGAAGGTACTGAACTCAGAATGTAGGTTTAAATGAATTCTGCAATGAATCTCTGTATTAACAATTCAACCGGATTTTTTATAAGGCTCCCTCATTATATCAATATATACAATATCTCTGAAAAAGAATATCGTAGAGACATGTATCGTTTCAACGATATTTATCACCATATCGCCCACCCCTACCATGAATGGTGTATTACCCAAGCGGACGGACAGTGTGTGTAATGTACCTGGCGCTGGCCCTGCGGAGGGGGTTTTTGGCCTGTAGGGAGGTGTAGATTAGAGCCAAAGTGTGCAGACAGGACTGTAGAAGAGCTCCGTGACACTGATCCTCACTCAGCGCCTCCAACTGAGACCCAACCTGAACACACACACACACACACACACACACACACACACACACACACACACACACACACACACACACACACACACACACACACACACACACACACACACACACACACACACACACACACACACACGTTAGTAATGATAACGAATACAGTATATTGTTCATGTGTTGAACAGCTCAATAAACTCATATCTTTTCAATAATAACTTCCAGTAATAATCGGTGTGGTTGCCTATAGGGCAACCAGACTATAGTTTTTGTCCAACTTCATTATTTCATCTAGGGTAACTAGGCAAAGTTGTAACGTAAATATGGTCAATGCAGACTAACCTTCTTGACTAGCTGTATCTGCTGGACTGGGTCTGTCAGGTCCAAACAGGCCTGCAGGGTGTGTGCTACCTCCCTGACAGCATGGTGGTCTTCATCAATAGAGAGGGAAGCTGAACACACATGTTCAGACACACTGAGCACTTAACACGTCACATTTAAACAGCACGCAAACATATCAACACTGCATCCTGGGATGTTGGCTGGGGTGTTCACATCCAAACGGTTTTCACACACATTCATTAAACATTTACTTTTAGGCTTGATCATTTTGGGGGTTCTTCACATGAAAAAGTTTGAGCACCACTGACATAGAAACATAGGTTTTTTCAAAAAACCTTCAAAAATAACAGATCTACAAGCTCGCAGCGCAACACTCAGTGCAGCGCTGTGAGCTTGTATATCAGCTATTTATCAATAGTTAAAGCACAAAATAACACAGTGAATCCTTGTACCCAAGGCCCAGAATTTGGTGTGACACCCCTGTCCACACACATAGTAGACACTAATGGGTTTAATGTTTGTTTACCAACAGCTGTTATGGTGGCTTACCTTTTAACTTGTGTATCTTCTCTGGGTCCAGAGCCACAGCTTCCACTTTAATGGTTTTCTTCTTTACAACCATGACTCACATCTGAACAGGTGATGCAAGAAGTTAGACTGACAGAACTCTTGTCTCTCTGGGTATCGTTGCGTATCAGAGAGACCCAACGGACAAGCAAGGGACTGTATTTACTGACATCAAAATACAAAAAAAAGGTCAAAATACAGTCCCATAAGGGGCTACCATCCACCCATCATTGGGGTATAACTACTAGAAGCTTAGTTTTATTTATCCCTACCACACACATGCACATACACTCTTTGACATTTTTAGTAGTTTGAACTACTTTCCCTGTGTAGCTTACAACATTTAGGCCTAACCTATAGAATAGGGCTAAATCAGAAATTAGCCTACAAAACAAATATGTTGCTACATACTGTACATGTACTGTAAGCCCCTCCCAAACAGCAAAATGTGTTCCCGGCCTGAATGGGTTAATATTGCCATAGTTCAAACTATTTCCATGGTGAAGTAGTTTCAGCTTCCCCAACACTCTATCTATATTTGACTTTAATAGGATATCTCTTTTAGCCAAAGGCTACTCACTCTTCTCTTCTGCAAATACAACTGAAATGACAACATACATACATACATACATACATACATACATACACACACACATACACACATACATACAGTACAAGCCAAACCTAATGCATATATAAAAGCTAAAAATAATAATTTGAGCAGAAGTAGGCTATTTAGACCAAACAGCTCAGAGTTATCTACCATAGACACAAACACATTTCTCAGTTATTCATATATTGTCATCTTATTTACAGGTTTAGCCTATTAGCCTGCTGCTAGCAGCACTCTGGTACACAGACAGACTGCATGCACCAGACAGACAGAATGCCACTGCAAAACACAGCACTGCAAAACACCACGTACAGGCAACACTCACCAGATGTCCGCTGACTTGATAACTGTATGGAATTCACACATAAATATGTATTAAAACAGGCTCCAGTGATCTATGGTGCTTTCTGCTCAGCTGTTAGCAGCAGTCCATGGTGCTGCTACAATACGCACACGTGTGTGTGATACGTCAGTTCCAGTGTTGCCAGGTTTTGAGAGAGATATAAGCAAACGTTATGAAAACAAGCCCATTGGAAGCGACAAGTCAAATAAGCCAGTGATTCTCAAACCTCTAAAGTGAAGAGAAGCCCCTGACTGCAGTAGGGCAGTAGGGCAGTCAGGGATACTTGGAAGTGAAGGGACCTAGCCTAGTAAACAGTAGTTTCGTTTTAGTGAAAATACGCTCACACTTTCAGTAATGATTTCCTACACTTTGTCTTTGGCACTGGTTTTCTCTTACCTGTCCTGCACAAAAGACTGAATGAACATCTACTGGCTGCAAATGTTTGTAGACTGTTGCCATTAACTTTCTTCAGAATATGTATAACACTGATTGTGTCTGTGACTAAAATAGAAATAAAATATCACCACACGCACGCATGCACAAGCACACACTGACACACACAAGTAGCTCTGACACGTTGTTCTATCCGTCTGTCTTTCAATGTTATATGAGATTAAGTGGTTCCTGTGTAAATAAGCCGTAAAGCTTACTAGGATCTCCTTTTAGTTGACCTTGTAAGAGTGATTTTGTCATGAAACTGTACTTTTTTTTTTCTTTTGCAAAAGTCTAATAAATTATTCAATCAATCAATGAAAAACAAGCCAAAAGTCGCTTATAATAATCAGACATGGCAACACTGGTTCCGGACGTCTGATTTGCTTCCACAAAAAGCGCTCCGACTTCTCATTGGCTTAAACGCCGTGCCAATCCAGAGTTTACTTTGCGGCTTCGTGTCTCGTGTCGTACGGCGGTGCCGCGCACCCAACATTAGCCGATCTACAAGCTCACAACAGGTCGCAGCGAGACGCGTTTCTGAGCTTGTAGATCGGCCGGCATGCCTGCGTATAAATTCACATTTGCACAGCGACGGCTATCGAGCTTACGATTGGACGCAGTAACGTGAAACCACGCCCCGGTGAGGACTAACCACGCCTTGAATCCAGCCCTCTTTCAACTTCAGCTAAGTTCAGAGCTGAAATGAAAACCTTGGGGAAAGGGGAAAATTCCGCGTCTTTGCTCATAACCATAACTCCATAACCTATAATAATACAACCAGAATAACAACAGCTGCCGGACTTTGGAGTCGATATGGCGTGATATCCCTCTCACCACTTCTTTTCCATCACAGTTTTAAGGTACGTCCAGACTGAAAAATGGAAATTATAAATGTGTTTTCTAGTGGGAGATGGATGGAGGAGGAGGGCTCTGTAAATCTGAATGACACCGTTGTTTTTTTATGGCCCTCGTCATATCTCACAGCCAGGCATATGCTTTTAAAACAGTGTGACGCAAAGTGGTGGGATAAGTACTACATTTTAGTAATACAAGTATCAATACTGCAGTATTGAAAAATACTCTGTCACAAGTAAAACTCCGGAATTCAAAATGTAGGCTACTTGAGTAAAAGTATGAAAGTGTTGGCATCAAAATGTACTTAAAGTACCAAAAGTAAAAGTACAAAAATGTTTGAAAATAGCCTGTATAGATAGCCTATATATAGACTAAAGTGGTTTATGTATGTTTTATAATATTATAATTTATATCTGCAAAGTAACTGAAGTTTGAAAATAAATGTATAGTGGAGTAAAAGTACAATATTTGGATCTGAGAGGTAGTGGAGTGAGTAGAAGAAAAAGTTTTGGAAATTGGAAATACTCAAGTAAAATACAAATACCTAAAAATTGTACTTAAGTACAGTACTGTAGTAAATCTACTTAGTTACTTTAGACCACTGACTGACAGTGTGTAGCACTTTATCATCACTGCAGCTGTGTGTGATGTTACAGATAATCAAGGCAACAAACTCTAGGAGTCAGAGTCACTGATTGTGTTATGAAGAATCATATTATTCGAGTATAGTGCAAACACAATTTAATTATACTGAATAATTAGATCAAACTTATGTCTATATTTGTTATATATGATCAAAATGAGATATAGATGGAAAGGACAGGGTACAGACTGGATTGACTTCAACAGGGGGTTCAGGACCCCTGGGGGGGTCCTCAGAGTTACTATATGGGGTCCTCCAAATCATAGAAGCTTTTTTTCCTCCTTAACCACTTGAACCCTAGTGTCCTTATTCTGAGAACTTATTTATCCAAAAATACCAGATCTACAAGCTCACATGATGTGAGCTTGTAGATCGGCTATTTTTGGCAAAGAGGTGTGTAGAGGGGAAAAGAGCAGACTAAGTACAGAGTGAAATGTCAAGTTTATTAAGTATTGATGGTTCAAGTGGTTAAATATCTGAAAACACAAATTGACATAAATCCAAAATACGCTGATGATGTGCTGTAAAACGATGAATCTATATGGAATCTATGAAAGGGTTGTGGGGGTCCCTGCTTCATCTCTCTCTCTCAACTAAGGGGTCCTTGGCCTGAAAACGTTGAAGACCCCTGGACTAGACAGACAAAAACAGACAAAAAAAGACTAGACAGAATAGACAGACAGAACATGTCAGAGTGAAAGAGCTTCCCCCCCTCTCCCCACCCCATGGTTCAGGGGTTAACTGGACTTTCATGTTCTCCACTCGCCACATCCCTTCATCATCACTATGGAATGATGGAGGGAACAGCGAGGGCAGACAGAGGAGGAAAAGAGGGAAGTGTCCAAAAGTGGGCAAATAAGGGAGAGAGAGATCATGCTTATGGGACGAGCTGCTCCACTATAATGAAAGTGAACTAGTAGCCGGATCACTGGATTTCACTGAATG
>NC_137833.1:16181434-16188934 GCF_963921795.1 Nannobrachium achirus
TAACCGTTGTACGAGATTACTAGCTAAATAAACAACAGTGGAGAATATGGAACCTGTAACCAGGCTTCCCACCATGGAGGAAAGCCAGGAAAAGCATTGTGTTCCGGTGGTGTTTTTCCGGTTGGCGTTGCATTGTTTTGGTTCCCCACATGATGAGAATCAATTATAGTTTAGTCACACTAGTCCCACTACGAGTTCGAATAAAAGATGGACATACCAAACAATTATTATACCAAACTAAACACATTTTAAACTAGGGGAATCATTTTGGAGGTGCGGAGGTTCTGCAGAGTTCCACAGTAAGTTATCTCTGCTCCAGACCAGATCAGAAAACTGAAAATGTTATTGATCCCAGGATATGGAACCTGCAACAACTCAAGTTATTGATGGCTATATAATTAGGTCCAGTTTAGGTACCACATATCCGTTTTAAATCTGTGTCGATCACGTTCCTCTCCTTTATCAATGGGGCAATGGTAACATTGTGGTTGGAGAAATAATCTTTCTTGTTACCAGAACATCACTGTTTGCAATCACAGCTGACATAACATATAATGGACCAATCCTCCCCACCCTTAAAATTGCCATGGAGATACAGTACAATCCTGATCCTGATCATTAGAGTGTTGTATGTGTTGTTTGTGAACCTTCCTGGTTAAACAAGACATTTACTACCTCAACATTTGTTATTCAATTCTATGTAATTAGCCACTTAATCTATCGGTTAACAATCCAACAGATACAGTCCAATTTACTAAACTAAGTCGTGTCTTATCATAGGCTGAGCATTTCAATCTAGAGCAGGGGTTCCCAAACTCTTTTGGCTCAGGGCACCCCCAAATACTTTTTTCATCCGAGGCACCCCTATATTATCTTAATGAATGTAGGAGTGCTTTTTCACTACTGGCACCTTATATTGAGGGGAGATTTAAAATTTAAGTTTAAAATGATCCTAACTAGTTGTTTTTAATTGTCCAAATAAATTCAAAATATTGTCAAATTATCTCGCAGCACCCCTGGTCTGCCATCACGGTACCCCAGGGTACTTTGAAAACCCCTGATCTAGAGAACCACAATCCCCCTTTTAGCTGAACTCGAGCAAAGCAGGGCTGTGGTTTCATCAGCTGTACCTTCCCACAATGCCTAAAGTAGAACGCCCCTCTCATCGCCCACCAATACTTTGAAGCCTGAGCTCAAATTAGACACCATTTGTGTTAATGTCACTCACAGAACCTCTGGAGCATCGTCGGAAAACAAGATCAGTGACGGGCTAAAAGGTCAATAAAACGAGCTGAAGAAGGTTGTGAAAGATGTTTTATTTTTAATCAGCTTTTTGAGCGGTGGTTACACCGTCTCCTATACGTGGCCGTGTGTGTATGCGTGTGTGTGTGCGCGTGTGTGCGTGTGTGTGTCTGTATGTAGCCTGCAGGCCTGCAGTACCTTTTATGACCACACATGTTAAGGGAGGGGCGCTGTTGTTCAGGCCAGGCCAGACCAGGCACACACACACACACACACACACGCACACACACACACACACACACACACACACACACACACACACACAGGGGGGAAGGGGGGGGGGGGGGGGGGGGTGGGGGGGAACCACCGCTCAGTTCACACGGGTGTGATTTTTGTTTCAGAGAGAGGGAGAGATTTTAAAGTGCCAGCATTTGTATGTAAACAGTACAGTCTCTCTGTGTGTGTGTGTGTGTGTATGTGTGTGTGTGTGTGTGTGCGCGTGCGTGTGTGTGTGTGGGCGCGCGTGTGCGCACATGTGTGTGTGCGTGCGGGCGTGCGGGTGTGAGTCTGTCTGTTTGTTCCGTGAGAGACGTACTGTAACTAGACATCAAATAAAGAGAGTGGAAGAGAATGACGGAGACTAAATCCAAGACAGATGAAACAAACACACTAACACACAAACACACACACACATGCGCGCGGGGGTGTGCATGGCGGCAGGGACTTGTAGAGAAGGTTAGAGACGCAGGGGCTGAAATTTCCAAAAGGGTCTTTTGGTTGAAGCACCGAAAATAGCAGACTGCGACGCGTTGTGAGCTTGGAGGTCTGCTATTTTCGGTGTGTGAAACCACACTGAACTAAGCATAATCAAGTCAATACTGGAGATGTGGCTTAATGGCATGGATTTCTACACAGAGAGGACAATTCTTTCAACATAAGATGCTGCATTCAAGTTCAGGAGAGTTTGGAGTTTGAATGCTGCCTTCAGGTATGCCATGGAAAGTGGGCATTTGCACTTCTTTCACCATAGTAAAAACTGCATGTATGGCTTGGAGGGCAGTTTTTACAGACAGATAAAAGCGCAGGGGCTCCAGCCACATATCTATGTGTGCACGTGCCTGCATGGCAGGACACAGAGCAGGCCAGTGAGGGCCGGCCCCTGCTGTTCAGTGGCCTAGTTCCTCCGCTGCTCCCCAGGGAGGCTGATTAGAGCTCTAACGTAAACAGCTGGATGATCACACAGCTCTGCCACGCACTGCATGCTGGGATTGAACGAACTCCAGTGGTTCCCAAGCGCTGGGCCGCGGACCCATTTTCATAGGTTGCAACTTGCAAGTAAATGTCCCTTTGTGTTTTGTTTACTTAAAACAGTGTTTCTCAAACTTTCCAATTTCAAGGTCTCCCCTTAACTCTGACTGTGTACAAATGGAACCAAATGAACCACAGAACCAGGTCTCCCCTTAACTCTGACAGTGTACAACTGTCAGAGTTACAGGCTTGTATGAGACAATTTAGACCCCACTAAAGGAACCCACAGAGTCCCTGGAATCCACTTTGAGAACCACTGACTCAAAATATACAATGTATATACTGTATATATATATATTATTTCAAAAGATTAAAAACATAACAATAATATTAATCTATTTTGTTTATTAAATCTTTTTATACATAAAAAAGCCAAACTAACTCCCTTAGAGATAATTTGGATATCTTGAATTTTGTACTTTAGCGATAATTATTGTTTTTCTGCTGCTTTTATGATCTACGCCCAGGGGTGTCCAAAGTGCGGCCTGAGGGCCAAATGCGGCCAGAGGACGAATGTTATATGGCCCGCAGCTTCATTCCTTAATTGTATTATAAACGGCCCACCAGCACCGTCAAACAAGAATATTTTCCCAGAGTATAATTTGTCAGGATTCCTTGTTCCCTGTTCATTCTGATGGGGTCAAAGAAAGGCTATTTTATTGTATTTTCTTACCTTGCACGTCTGCTTACATTTGGTAAAATTGTGTTTTGTTCAGAGCGCAAACGCACAAATGACCATTGACGATGATAGTTAAATAAAATAGTTTAATTGCGTGACAAGTACATGTCTTGTCAGGAGATGTAGTCGGCCCTTGGATGGATTGTTTTCTTGGATTTAATATTTTATGGCCCCCTTTGAAAAAAGTTTGGACACCCCATATACCACATATACACAGTATCGACAGCTGCATTACCTGTAGTTATACGTGAAATGTGAAGCATTTTCACCCAGAAATCTGCACCAATAGACCACTTTAATATGGTGACCATCTCAAGTTAGCCTTGAGTTACATTGAGGTTATAGTGGCCGCCTTGAGACAGAACAGTCAGGGTTCAGTCCCTGGCCGAGTCATACCAAAAACTATGAAAATGGTAGCCAATGCCTCCCCGCTTGGAACTCAGCATTAAGGGGTGGACTGTGGGTAAGTTCCCCGCATTCCCTTGCGCTAAGGAAACCTTTTAGCCGCATGGCTCTGGAACTGTTGGTTCCCAAGGTTACTTGCTAGAATATACCAATAAATAATATAATAGCCCAAATGACAGCACCAAGACCCTAATGACTAAATGATGTGAGACTATCATGGCACGGGCTGATACGGGCTGTACCTGAAGATGGATAACAAGGGCATCATTTATTAATTACAATTCCATGGCCTTACTTATTAACAAACAATGAGAAAATAACTTTTGATCAACACTTCAATTGAATAAATAGATTAACATCACTGTCACTGAGGAACTGCATGGCCCAGCGAACCAGCTGGCCTGCTGAGATTTCCCCTACAGTGTGAGGATCGGGTTGGCTAAAAAGTAATTTTAAAATAAAGTTTTTAATTTAGTCTCAGGTACATACAACTCAGGCCTAGTTCTTGCAGTGGATGTATGGCCAGCTGATCCAAATAATGTGGCGCCGGCGTTGATGTACGGCCTACATATTTATGTCTATGGGGGGGGGGGGACCACACAGGCCATGAGGTGAACCCATGATGTAATGCAAGGGTCTTCAACAGGGGTTCCGGGACCCTAGGGGGTCCTCAGAGTTACTACAGGGGGTCCTCCAAATCTTTGTGTGATTGAAACCTTTTTTCTCCTTTTTTATATTAACGATTTGAACCCTAGTGTCCATAACTTTAGCTAAAAATAGCCTATATCCTAGCCTAGGCTATTTTTGGCAAATAGATTTGGTGTAGAGGAGAAAAAGAGAAGACTAAGTACTACAGAGTGAAATGTCAAGTTTATTGTTAGGTTTTATAGGTCGCAAGTTTACTATGAAAACCGGCACATCTTGTCCACGTATCCGTGTATCTCTGAAGGTCACAGCCTGACACTGTGGTTCCCCATCACTGTGACATCACAGGTGATATCACAGGTGACATCACCTATGTAAAAGTTCATATATGGGTATTCCCCAGAATCCCTTTTATGCCCATATATGAAGATCCCTGATGTCATCAATATGCATCACTGGCCAGATGGCCAAGAAATGGCCCATATCTGTGTGGCTGGTTCAGATAGGGATCTCTGTGTATGGGCATAAAAGGGATTGTATGTTGTGATGTCCACTCTAACAGAATCCCTTTTATGCCCATATATGGAGATCCCTGATGTCATCAATATTAAGCCCATATCTTACAGGACTTCATATGGGAATGCCCATATATGGAGGAAGACAGCCAATATCTGTGTGGCTGGTTCAGGGATCTCCATGTATGGGCATTAAAGGGATGTACCAAATACAGTACACTAGCCCTTACCCGTTCAAAGATATGAGCTCCAAAATGATGTGCAGTGTGTGGGTTATGGGATGTGCACTGTGCATACAGTATATGAGGGATGGAAAGTAACTTTAACTGGTGCTTGCATGATAATATGTAGGAGCATCAATGTAAGAAATACCCGTTTCGTTTAATGGCTACCACCCCCCCCCCCCCCCCCCCCCCAGCCCGCCCGCCCACCCGCCCACCCGCCTGCGCACACACCCGCCTGCCTGCACACACACACACACACACACACACACACACACACACACACACACACACACACACACACAGAGAGAGCTGGTTAAACATGTTGCCTCATGCTAGATGCAGAATAGATGTGCCTCATGCTAGATGCAGAATAGATAGTAGATACACCATAAAAATGCTAATATATGATTTGTGAAAGTGACAAACGGGCTTCACAGTTATGTTAGGTGTGTTCATATGCTAATGGTGATGCGATTTCAGATCAATTGCTCCAGCCACTGAGGAGAAACGCTGTTTCAGACAGACAGACAGACAGACAGACAGACAGACAGACACTCACTCACTCACTCACTCACTCACTCACTCAGACATTCGCAAAATTATAGTATAGACTAGCCCTTACCCGTTCAAAGATATGAGCTCCAAAATGATGTGCAGTGTGTGGGTTATGGGATGTGCACTGTGCATACAGTATATGAGGGATGGAAAGTAACTTTAACTGGTGCTTGCATGATAATATGTAGGAGCATCAATGTAAGAAATACCCGTTTCGTTTAATGGCTACCCCCCCCCCCCCCCCCCAGCCCGCCCGCCCACACACACAGAGAGAGCTGGTTAAACATGTTGCCTCATGCTAGATGCAGAATAGATGTGCCTCAAGCTAGATGCAGAATAGATAGTAGATACACCATAAAAATGCTAATATACAGTATATGATTTGTGAAAGTGACAAACGGGCTTCACAGTTATGTTAGGTGTGTTCATATGCTGATGGTGATGCGATTTCAGATCAATTGCTCCAGCCACTGAGGAGAAACGCTGTTTCAGACAGACAGACAGACAGACAGACAGACAGACAGACACTCACTCACTCACTCACTCACTCACTCACTCACTCAGACATTCGCAAAATTATAGTATAGATGGATCTCCATGTACAAGGGGTCTCTATATATGGGTAACTGGTCCAATATACATCACTGGCCAGATGGCCAAGAATTGGCGCGACCTCGCCCTGAGCCGTCTTACTAGTTAAGTATTGACGGTTCAAGTGGTTAAATATCTGAAAACACAAATTGACATGAATCCAAAATGACCCGTGATGTAATGCATCTGTGTGATATGCACTAACACTGGCGGAGCAAACAAGACCGGACCGCTTTACTCAAAGTGTGTGTGAACCTCTGCTCACTTTGTTTGGATGGAGTTGATTTTGAGTTTGTGTTGTAGAATGACCTCTGACCTCCAGCGGGTGTACATCCTGGTGCCGCTATGAGCTCATCACGCTGACACTGAGCTATTTCCAGCGCGTGACTCCGCCGTACGACGGGAGTAGAGACGGGACTTAGCGCTCCGCGGCGCTCCCACTGCCTCGGCCAGGGCTTGTTGTTTTAAATCAGTGTGCGGGGGGGGAGCACGTACGTCGCCAAAAGAAATCCCCCTAATATCTCAGTGCGTGGGTTGTTTGTAGAGCTGGACAGGGACGTGCAGAGAGCGTTAGAGAGGCAGAGGCTGATACTTCTAAAAGGGCCTTTTGGTGATAATATCGAAAATAGCAGACCTCCAAGCTCACAACTGCGACGCGCTGTGAGCTTGGAGGTCGGCTGTTTTTGGTGCTTGATACAATACTGGTGTACGGCATGGATTCCTACACAATTCTTTCAACATAAAATGCTGTATTCAAGTTCAGAGAGTTTGGACAAGGCAGTTCTCTTGAATGCTTGCTTCAGGTATGGCATGGAAAGAAGGCATTTGCATTTCTTTCACCATATTAAAAACTGTATTCATAGTCTGAAGAGGGCACTTTTCAAAGGATAAAAGGGCAGGGGCTCAAGCCCCCTTTGATGTCTATGTGTGCACATGCCTGGAGCTGGAAGGAGGGGGTTGAGAGAAAGCGTTTTGGAGGTGCTTCACCCCGCCGCTGAGGCCCACTTTGCTGTGTGGACAGCCGGTACGTACGTGTCTGTCACCTGATGCAACTGCACGCGGCAATATCCGTTCCTGAGTGTTGATTCAACTCTGAGAGAGTCAAAACTCACCCGTGTGTGTCTGTGTTTAAACTTTCAATGTTAAATCAAGTGGTACTGAACCTGGTGGCCCTCAGGCTTGCTAGCTCCATAACCATTTAAACCATAAAAAAGTAATACATGGAGACCCCTGCATGATAGTCAACAATGTTATGTCAAAACATGCCCATATGCATATGCATTACCAAATATGGGCATTCCCAGATATGACATTGGGACAGGGATCTCCATATATT